>NC_133375.1:18337876-18637876 GCF_049309525.1 Garra rufa | reverse complement strand
AAACACTCATTAAACAAGCCATTCAGGATCAGCAGCAGATCATCTCACTTTATTCTGAGTGTTTGCTGGTAGAAACCCATCTTTTTAAATATTGTGATTTGTCCATATGCATCTAAATATAGTTCGTTTTTTTTTTTATTTACTTCATTCAAGCTAGCTCTTCCCATTTTGGAAACAATCAAATGATAAAAACCCTCAACCATGAGTGTTAGCAGACACACATATAGCACCGGACCTGATATAATTAATTTAGAAACAACCCTGTAAAAATGTTGCTCAAGCAAACTGTGTAAAGAGTATTTCACCATTAAGTGAAAGAGTGAACTTCTCACCTCAGAAAACTCCAGCTGAAGCGCGCGAATGATGATGACATCATCACCACGAGGCGAAACCAACGGTGAATGATCAAAAACGCGCCAAATTCTGATTAAATCGGCAAAACATAATAAACCTACATAACAAACCAAATAGTGGTAAAACATTTAGTGATGTAAACAGACAGTGATGTGTTGTGTGAAATATATCTTATCAAGACATTTAAATACGGAAAGCTCCAAATATTTAAGTGTTTTAGATATAAATAAATATTTGAATCGATTAATTCGTGATGCAACTGCAAGACGAATCAGCAGACAAGGAATATGGGTAAATAAATGTTTAATACTTGAGTGAAAAATATAAAAAGTATAGGTGGAAACGAATGAGACAGAAATCTATCTTTATTGACTGACTAGAAAAAGCATTTCAAGACAATAAAAATGAAGATAAATCTGCATTTCCTAAATACATAGTGGAATAATAACTAGTTGTTTTAAAAACACCAGTAAGGATGAAATTAAACAAAATAAATCAGCTTTAGAACAAGAACATATTGAACTTTTCTTAATAAAAGTGTAAACAAACTACAGGTGATAGGCATTATGAGACAATTAAACACAAAATTAAAAACTTTAAATATTATTCTTTGGATCTGAATCTCACTGCTGTTCTTGAAGAAAAGGAGAACTTTATTTATGAATTGAGATTATGTTTCTTTGTCATGTACATTTTTGCAGCTGCTATGACATTAATACAAAAGAGATGCAACATTGCACTTGTAATTGCTGGATTATGTTTTAAAACTATGATTTAATAAATATGCTTTGTAAATATGAAACGTAAAAGTATACAATATTAATACACAAGGTGATAAGTGAGACACAAGATGGCGCCAATCAGGTTTGTATCAATCAAGAGAGCACATGAAAATATCTCCTGAACTAAATATTCAGTCTGAAAAACCATGTTTAGAAAATATTGGAAAGCAAATTTAAAAAAGAAATCTTTATTGATAAAAGCAAACAAACACAGGGCAAATAGATAGACGCACTTCACTTAAAACACACTGGATCTCTTACTCTAGACAAAAACCTACAATGCAATGTTTTGCTGCAGTAATGTCATTTGTGTCGATTCTTTGCATCGTAGATTTTTATGTCCCTTAAAATGTGACTTTTGTCTGAAATTCTTCCCACACTGATCATGTATACGGTTTCTCATTTGGTGTGAATCCTCTCGTGCAGTTTTAAATGTTCAGATGCAATAAAAGTCGTTTCACACTTAATTTCAGCCTCACACATTTCATTTCTCATACAAAGATGTTCTTTTAACTTTCGTAAATGTGAAAAATTATTTTCACATACAGAACATGAATGGAGTTTCTGCTTTGAATGAATTGACATGTGTTGCTTCAAGCTTGAAGCCCACGAAAATGTTCTGTCGCATTGATCACATGTGAACGGTTTCTCTCCAGTGTGAATCCTCTCATGTGTTTTGCGGTTTTCTGACTGACTGAATCTCTTGTCGCAGTGTGAACACTTGTAAGGTTTCGCTCCAGTGTGAATCATCTCATGTGTTTTCAGGTCTCCTGACCCATTGAATCTCTTGTCGCAGTGTGAACACATGTAAGGTTTCTCTCCAGTGTGGATCCTCTGGTGCAATTTCAAATCTGTAGCAGTAAAAAAAGTCTTCTCACACTCAAAGCACATGTGATCTCTCACACCAGTGTGTGTCTTCTGATGCAATTGTAAACTTTTCAGATGTAAAAAACTCTTTCCACATAAAGGACATGAGTATTGCTCCCTCTCTAAATGAACTTTCAGGTGCCTCTTCAGGTATGAAGCCATCACAAATGTTTTTCCGCATTGATCACATTCATGCAGCTTCTCTCCAAAGTGGACGCTCATGTGTGTTTTAAGGTTTGCTGGTTGTGAGAAACTCTTCCCGCACTGATCACATGAGAAGGGTTTCTCTCCAGTGTGGATGTTCATGTGTCTCTTAAGGACTGATGAATGTGAGAAACTCTTCCCGCACTGATCACATGAGAAGGGTTTCTCTCCAGTGTGGATCCTCATGTGAACGCTGAGACTCTTTTTGCTCATCAAACTCTTTCCACACTGAGTGCAGGTTAAACTTTTCTTGACTCTCTTCAGTAAAGTCACTCTTTTAGTCTGTAAGCGAGTTTTCTCTCTAGTTTTGACATGTTGCTCCTCTTCACTCTCCTCATTTCCCTCCATCAGATCTGAAATAAAAGCGTTACAATTTAAATCATCAAAAAATCTAAGAAATGTGAAGTGAAAGCAGACAATGGCTTAAATTATGATCGCATCTAATGCATTATTAACGCAAACTGTTATATGTAATTATAAAAACCAATATTATAATTAATAATCTATACAATAATCGAACAGTTCTGACAGACTCTCAGATGTTCATTTAATTTGTTATGAAATACATTCAGTCTGTGGGTGAGTGTTTTCTCCAGTTTTGACATGAAGTTGTTCCTCCTCCATTAGACCTGAAATTAAAGTTAAAAAAGGTTACAATATAAATAAATCATGTGAAGTGAAAGCAGACAATGACTACACCAAATTATGATCATGTTGACACATTTTTACAAAATAAGGTACAATGATCTACATTACAAAATATAGCTACATCCAGTGTTTCTGTAGTGAGAATGATCCAATGCTTGATCAACTCCACCATTTAAATATTATAACATAATATTAGCATTAATATACTGCTGATAGATTTAATAGATCTTCAGCTTCATTGATGAAGGATCAAGAATAATCACCAACCTGTTTGTTCTTCAGTGTGTTTCATTCTGCAGGGTTCAGGATCTCTCATGTTCTCACTGTCCTTCAATAAACTTTCTCTCTGCAGACTTCACTCCTTCCTGATGCTTCGATGATGGTCTTCACTTGTAGACTGATGGGAATATTTCAGCATTTATTGATGAACTTCAGTGGGAGGAGCTTCACTGAAGGAGGAGCAGATCTGCCACAATTAAAGATAAATCTGTTATCGCAAACTATCTGTGTAATATTTTACACATTTTAAATAATGTTCACCCATTTATCCATCTAGTGACGTTACTTAATTAACCACAAAGCTTTTATACTAATTCACAACTTATATCTCTTTGTGTTTTCATTTACACATTTAGATTTACGCATTTATATTACCTCTTATTAATTTATATGCACAAGAAAACAAATATAGGGGAAAACCCCATACAATTACCAAATATAAACAATGTAAGAAAAAAAAGAATAAACATAGAAACATATTTTTACAAAGTGCAAAGTACAAATAAACTGCCAATGGAGTTTAATGGAATAATTTATTTTTGTATGTTTTAGTCTTAACAGTTTATCACTGATTCAATAAATAAATGCTGTTAGCTATATCTTGTAATGTCATTTATTTCTCATTTGCTTTAAGTCTGTTGACAGCAATAAATTGAGCTTAATGTGGCAATTTACAGATAAGAAGTCATCAGCATAATGAATGAGGTGAAAACAGGATCTATTAACAGGAAATAGGACTTTCAGCATTTAATGATAATATCTGATAATATTGAGCCTCAGACTCATTAAGCAAGCCAACAGGATCAGCAGCAGATCATCTAACTTTATTCTTAGTATAGGCTATATTATTATTGTAAGTTTGTGTTCCCATTAGAAATACAGTGTATTATTAATATAGCTGTATGCTGAAATTATAAAAATGCTTTACTGGAAAAAAAAGCTCCTCTCACACTCAAACATGATTAAAATATATTTTTCAACACAACACTAACGCCAATCTTTACAGTTTCTGGCTTGTGGAAATATAGCATTTAAAAACGTAAAGTAGCAAAAACATTTTTTTCTTTGGAAACCATACATGATCTAAAGTAAATAAAGCGAAACAACTATAAAATCACATGAGCAAGTATTAAGATGGATTTCCATTAATTTCTCTAAGCTTTTGGGCAAACACTGAAACAACCACGGATATCAAACCAAGGCACTCAAAGCCATAAAAACGCACAATGGACAAAGCGGTGCCCAGAGAATACACTTACATTAGGCAGATATTGATATGGAAATGCAGTTTTGATGGGCACATTACGTAAATGGTTATCTGATGGGGCACCTTTTGTGTCCTGTGTAAATAAGGTCCTATTCTTTAATAGTTACACTATTAACTGTTGTTACAGACTACTATGTGATGAAAACATTATTTAAATGCATGTCTGATGAGTATCTACTCTTATTTAAATTTGGACAAATGCATAAAAGGTCATATAAAAATGAGATCTGATGTTTCAGTTTATTTACATCGTCCAAAAAACCCCCACAAAAACTCACCAACACACCTTGATAACATGTTAACATACACTGTACCTGTACCTAAATAAAGGCATAAAAAAATTATACTAGAAGTACAACTGTGTAGTTATTTTTTGCAGTAGTGTGTAGATAATATGCAACATTTTGTTTGATGTAATACCAAGTTAGACGAAAGATTGTGTAGGTCATAAAAACAAAGCTTGTTTTCAAGTGATTTATTAATATAATATTACAAATATTGCTGCTGCATACAACTGTTGCAGAGCACTTCTTGCATCAGAACAGACATCACCAACATTACAAGGCTTTTCTGCATTCGCTGTATCCGGCTTCCACGTCGCTGTATTGATCTTTTTCGCCTTGCAGCTAACATAAGCTTTCGCCGTAAATGCCGCTGAACCTCCGTCTTCGCATCTTTTCGCTGCCTCATCTTCCACCAAGAAAACACCAAAAGGAGTAAACAAACGGCCGCTTCTGCTCTCTCCATTTTGTTCGTTCGATGATCACACTATGGTGGCTTACTTTCAATCTCCCCGCTGAAAGAGGAGGGGTTCCATGACATTTGATTCAAGGAGGTGTGTAAAAGGCGGGCTTTAGGTTTGCGCAGCGAGGCTACTGGCTCGACAGTGGAAAAGCGGCTACTGATTGTCTTGTGGACAACTGTCAGATCAGCAGTCTTTATGATTGTGTAGCCTAGTGAACCACACTGAGAGACCATTTTGACAGCTCAGGAAACTTTGCAGGTGTTTTGAGTTGATTTGCTGATTGGCATATCACCATATTCTAGTTTGTTGAGATTTTGCTAAATGTGAGCCAAATCATAACAATTAAAAGAACTAAAGACTTCAAAAACTAATTCAGTCTGTGTGCATTCAATTTCTTTATTACACACGTTTCAGAATTTGAGTTGAATTACTCAAATAAATCTACTTTTCCATGACATTCTAATTTATTGAGATGCACCTGTATATCTTTTGAAAAGAAATGATAATTTGTCTGTGTGGTGCATAACAAAATAATAAAATATTCTAGCATTAAAAGGTATAATAAATACAGATTAAATCATAATAAAAGATTATAAAAGATTAAATCTTTTATAAACCGACCCAGCCCCCCATTTAAGTGAACAGAATTATGTGGCCCTCTCAGAAAAAAAGTTTGGGGACCCCTGGCCAATACAATAATCCTACAGTTCTGACAGACTCTCAGATGGACATTTAATTGACTAAAAACCTTGTAATTGGTTAATTTTAACCAGTTGGAACCTCTTAAGTTAATATAAAATGCTAACTTGTCAACCAATTGAATACATTTTAATGAAAATCCACTGAATATTGACTAAATATCTTTGGTTTCACTACAGCGGTTCAATGACTAAAGAAACTTTAAAAGCACAATGGTGTAAACCTGGTATTATTATGTGACTGCATTGTTTTGCATTGCAATTAATAGCCCTTCAATGCAGATGTTGAATCAAGACTATTTAGCACAAAACCTGAAAGCAAAGCTCAAGAAGAGAGCCAGAGAGAAAAGATAGCGCCAGTGAAGAAAAAGAGACAGAGCAACATTTACAATCTTCATTTATCGCTTCCTTTGACCACGTGACTAAAAACCATATGTGAGACATTAAAAAAAAATTAAGATAGTAAATCTGAGAACTGAGTTTATGTTTTTGCACCAATTCACACATTTTGAGGATTTATGTTTTTCTCTAACCATTTATCTATTAAAGTAAACTGAAGTGTTTTATAATAACACACAAATTCTATCTTTACCCATAATTCATTAATATATAGGCAAATAAACATATACAATGAAAAACACATTTAAAAGATAAATGATAATAATTTGCTAGTTAACTTTAACATTTTTGTTTGTTTTAGTTTCGTGCATTGTATGAAACACGGTTTACAGATTAATGAAATAACTGCAGTTATATTGTAATGTCACAATAACTGATCGTGTCACAACACCAATAAAATGAGCTTAATGTAATAATTTACGGATATTAATTCATCAGCATAATGAATGAGGTGAAAAGGGCATCTTGACATGAAATAACCAGGATTTTTAGCAGCTCTATTAATATTGATGAGCCTCAGACTATAAACACTCATTAAACAAGCCATTCAGGATCAGCAGCAGATCATCTCACTTTATTCTGAGTGTTTGCTGGTAGAAACCCATCTTTTTAAATATTGTGATTTGTCCATATGCATCTAAATATAGTTCGTTTTTTTTATTACTTCATTCAACAGCTAGTTAGCTCTTCCCATTTTGGAAACAATCAAATGGTAAAAACCATCGAACATAAGTGTTAGCAGACACACAAATAGCACCGGACCTGATCAAATTAATTTAGAAACAACCCTGTAAAAGTGTTGCTCAAACAAACCGTGTTTACAATTAAGTGAAAGAGCGAACTGCTCACCTCAGAAAACTCCAGCTGAAGCGCGCGAATGATGATGACATCATCACCACGAGGCGAAACCAACGGTGGATGATCAAAAACGCGCCAAATTCTGATTAAAACGGCAAAACGTTATATATAACTACATAACAAACCAAATTATGGTAAAACAGTTAGTAATGTAAACAGTCAGACAGCGAACTATATTTATAAAAACATTTAAATATGGAAAGCCCCAAATATTTAACATATTTTAGATATAAATAAATATTTGAATTAATTCATTCGTGATGCAACTGCAAGACGAATCAGCAGACAATAAATATGGGCAATAAAACTTTAGTACTTAAAGCAAATATAAAAAATAGAGGTGAAAATTAATGAGACGGATACCTCTCTTTATTGACTGACTAGAAAAAGCTTTTCAAGAGAATAAAAATGAAGAAGCAGCTGGTTGCAAAGAGGAAAAACAGTAGGCCTATATCTTATATTTCTTATAAAAACACCAGTAAGGATAAAAAAAAAAAAAAAAAAAATCAGCTTTAGAACCAGAACACTTTGAACTTTTCTTTAGAAAAGTTATTATTATTAGTGTTATTGTTAGTATAATTATTATTTAGTTTTGTGTTTTATAGCCTATTAAACATAGTTTATCACAGGCTAATGAAATAAATGCTGTCTTGTAGATATCCTAATAGTGACTGGATAGTTTAGGTCTGATGATAAGAATGAAATAATCTTTAACTGGCAGTTAACAGGAGATCAGCACCATAGATGAGGTGAAAACAGGAGCTATTATCATGAAACAGATGATTTTCAGCAGCTCTATTAATATAGATGAGCCTCAGACTATAAACACTCATTAAACAAGCCATTCAGGATCAGCAGCAGATCTTCTCACTTTATTCTGAGTGTTTGCCGGTAGAAACTGATTGTTTGAGTCAGAATATATGATGAAAGCCTATTAAAGTGCTCTATTTCTCAAATGATGCAGAAAAAAAATAGACCTACCACAAATATAAAATATATTGACAACTATCTTTATCAGAGATTATGATTTGTCCATCTGGTCCATCAAAGGTATAAAGTGTATTTTACAATAAATATCGTGAACTGATCGCCTCAGAAAACGCCACTAAAGCGCACGTGAGTGATGACGTCATACCAACGGTATGATGATAAACGCGCCAAATTCGGTTTAAAATGGCAAAATATACATAAAACAACGTATCAAACTAAATATTGGTAAATGAGTGACTGATGCAGACAGTGAGTCAGGTGTGCAGTGAAAATAGTTCATTAAAGGTTGTATCAGCGATTTCTAGCCTAAAACATAAAGTGTCGATTTCAGCTTACCTTTCAGCTAGAAATCGCTGATACAACCTTTAAGCATTTAAAACATTTCATTTTGGATGCTTTTGGTAAGTAAAAGTATGAAATTATTCATTCGAGCTGTAAGAAAATTCAACAGACGGCAAAAATGAAGGGTACAAGTTTGATACTTGAAGCAAATGTTAAGTAAAAGTAGAAGTCTTTATTAACTAACAAGCATCTCAAGTAAATAAAAGTGAAGATGGATCAGATGCAGTCCTACATGACAGCACATCTTATCTATCTGCAGAAGAATAACTGCTGAAGATGAAACAAAAAACAAATCAGCCTCTTTTTCAACTTAAAGGACATTTTTAACCTGTAAAAACCTTGTATTTGAAGAACATTTTCAACATAAAATGAAACTTGTGATCAATTGTAATATAAATGATAAAGCCAGATATCACTGATGGAATTGCTTTCTGCTGGAAATGAGTTTTCAGTAAAAGTATGCATCACAGAAACAACAGTTGGAACAGCCCTTTTTGAACCCAGACATCATTGATGGAATTGATTATTGCTGGTAGAGATTTTTTTTCAGTAAAAAGTACACATAATACAATATTGTTCTGTGAGTTGATTTGACTCTCAGATGATACTGCTGCTCCTGAAGATGAAATTTATTCACTATAAAAAGATGATGTTTTGTTGTCCTGTCGCTCACTCTGGCAGTTTAGGACAGATTTTATTACTTAGTGTCATATTATGTCATGCTTTGCAAGGTTGAAACACCAGACTTAGAAAGTGCTGGATCTTTGATCTACTTACTGTGATTGTTTCTTATATGCCTAGATAAATGTGATGAACTGCTGAAACTCTTCCCACATTCAGTGCAGTGATACGGTTTCTCTCCAGTGTGGATCCTCTCATGTGTTTTCAGGTCTCCTGACCGACTGAATCTCTTGTCGCAGTGTGAACACTTGTAAGGTTTCTCTCCAGTGTGGATCCTCTCATGTGTTTTCAGGTCTCCTGACCGACTGAATCTCTTGTCGCAATGTGAACACTTGTAAGGTTTCTCTTCAGTGTGTATCCTCTCATGTGTTTTCAGGGATCCTGACTGACTGAATCTCTTGTCACAGTGTGAACACTTGTAAGGTTTTTCTCCAGTGTGGATCCTCTGGTGGGATTTCAGTTGTACAGCTGTAACAAAAGTCTTCTCACACTCAAAGCACATGTGATCTCTCACTCCAGTGTGTATCTTCTGATGTAGTTTTAAATTCTGCAGAAGTGAAAAACTCTTTCCGCATAAAGAACATGAATGTGGTTTCTCCTCTGAATGAACTTTCAGGTGTACCTTCAGACTTGAAGCCCACAAAAATGTTTTGCTGCATTGATCACATTCATGCGGTTTCTCTCCAGTGTGGACGTTAACATGTGCTTTCAAGGCTGATGAATTTGTGAAACTCTTCCCGCACTGATCACATGTGAAGGGTTTCTCTCCAGTGTGGATCCTCATGTGATTGTTGAGACTCTTCTTGCTCATCAAACTCTTTCCACACTGAGTGCAGGTGAAACTTTTCTTGTCTCTTCTTTTCAGTAAAGAAATACTTTTAGTCTGTGGGCGAGTTTTTTCTCCAGTTTTGACATGAAGTTGTTTCTCCTCCATTAGACCTGAAATTAAAGTTAAAAAAGGTGCAATATAAATAAATCATGTGAAGTGAAAGCAGACAATGGCTACACCAAATTATGATCATGTTTACACATTTTTACATAATAATGTACAATGATCTACTTTAAAATATATAGCCACATCCAGTGTTTCTGTAGTGAGAATTATACAATGATTGATCAACTCCACGATTAAAATATTACATTAAAACATAATATTAGCATTAATATATACTGTAATAAAAACTTATTATGTAATTAATAACTATTTTAAACTAATTAACTGGCCAATATTTTTAAATCAACACTATTTCCCCAATTTCCCCAAGAACAATAATAATAATAAAAAAATTACTCTGGAGAAAGTCCCCCCATATTATTTATTGGACTTTTCCCTCCATCATTTAAAAAATATTTAGCTTTAATAGATCTTCAGCTTCATTGATGAAGGATCAAGAATAAACACCAACCTGTTTGTTCTTCAGTGTGTTTCATTCTGCAGGGTTCAGGATCTCTCATGTTCTCACTGTCCTTCAATAAACTCTCTCTCTGCAGATTTAACTTCTTCCTGATGCTTTGATGCTGGTCTTCACTTGTAGACTGATGGGAATATTCCAGCATTTATTGATGAACTTCAGTGGGAGGAGCTTCACTGAAGGAGGAGCAGATCTGCTAAAATGTAAAACTTTGCTTTTATACACATTTAAGCATTTATGTTTATCTGCTATCTACAGTAAATTATCTAATTTTTATATTAATTCACACATGCAGCTCTTTCTATTTCTATGTTTTTTCCATATATTTCAATTCTACATTTATCTGCCCTCTCATTAACATATAGGCAATGAAATATGGGCAATAGAAAAATCCAGGATCAAATGCCATGATCAAAAAAGTCAAATATTGAAATGTTAAGAACAAGAACAAAATAATTAAAAAACAAATTTACAGTTATGTTACTCATAAAAATCATTGTTTCCATAATTGAATCCATTTGAACATTGTTGTAATTGTGTTGTCATTGTGGCTGCTAGTATGGAGTAGTGTTGTTTCTTTTATTGTTGTTTTATACTGTTGTAGTTCCTTGAGTGTAAGAAAGCCGCATTAGAGATAAAATGTATTATTATTATAATTTAGTTTTGTTTAATATTAAACATAGTTTAACACAGGCTAATGAAATAAATTCTGTCTTGTAAATATCATAATAGTGACTGTATAGTTTAGGTCTGACTATAAGAATGAAATAATCTTTAACTGGCAGTTTACATGAGATCAGCATAATAGATGAGGTGAAAACAGGAGCTATTATCATGAAACAGAGGATTTTCAGCAGCTCTATTAATATTGATGAGCCTCAGACTATAAACACTCATTAAACAAGCCATTCAGGATCAGCAGCAGATCATCTCACTTTATTCTGAGTGTTTGCCGGTAGAAACTGATTGTTTGAGTCAGAATATATGATGAAAGCCTATTAAAGTGCTCTATTTCTCAAGTGATACAGAAAAAATACCACAAATATAAAAGATATTGACAACTATCTTTATCAGAGATTATGATTTGTCCATAATAATCTAAATATACTTCGTTTTTGTAAAAACTACATTCCTAACAACAAAATAGTTCCCTCTTACCTTCAAAAGCCTTCTTTAGATACCTATAAGTGTTAGTAGCTACACAAATAGCACTGAGAGGATAAAAAATAATTAAGATCCCATGAAAATTTCGATTAAACTAAAGGGATAAAGTGTATTTGACAATAAATATCGTGAACTGATCGCCTCAGGAAACGCCACACTAAAGCGCACGCGAGTGATGACGTCATCACCGCGAGGCGGGCGAAACCAACGGTAGATGATCAAAAACGCGCCAAATTCGGTTTAAAATGGCAAAATATACAAAAAACAACGTATCAAACTAAATATTGGTAAATCAGTTAGTGATGCAGACAGAGTCAGGTGTACAGTTTAAAATAGTTTATTAAGCATATAAAAGCTTTTATTATGGAAAAGGCATTTAACATTTCATTTTAGATGCTTTTAGATGCAAGTAAAAGTATGAAATTATTAATTCGAGCTGTAAGAAAATTCAACAGACAACTGTAAAGTAAAACACAAAATTTGTAAAACACAGATTAAGTGGAAGAATAACTACTGAAGATGAAACAAAATACAAATCAGCCTCTTTTTCAGGTTAAAGGCCATTTTGAAACTGTTAAAACATTATAAATTTGCTTTTGAATAACATTTTGAAATGAAACTGGAGATAAATTATAATATAAATAATAAAGCAAAATGTTATACAAAATGTAAAAACAATAAAAAATAATGTATAAAAGTTCTTTGAGTTGATTTCAATCTCAGATGAAACTGCTGCTCCTGATGAAATTTATTCACGATGAAAACTTGAGATGATGTTTCTTTGTCCTGTTGCTCACTCTGGCAGGTTAGGACAGATTTTATTACTCAGTGTCATATAATGTCATGCTTGGCGAGGTTAAAACATCAGACTTAGAAAGTGCTGGATCTATGATCAACTTACTGTGATTGTTTCTTATATGCCTAGATAAAGCTGATGAACTGCTGAAACTCTTCCCACATTCAGTGCAGTGATACGGTTTCTCTCCAGTGTGGATCATCTCATGTGATTTCAGGTTTCCTAAGTGATTGAATCTCTTGTCGCAGTGTGAACACTTGTAAGGTTTCTCTCCAGTGTGGATCCTCTGGTGTCGTTTCAGTTGATCAGCTCTAGTAAAAGTCCTCTCACACTCAAAGCACATGTGATCTTTCACACCAGTGTGTATCTTCTGATGAACTTTTAAATTCTGCAGATGTGAAAAACTCTTTCCACATAAAGAACATGAATGTGGTTTCTCCTTTGAATGAACTTTCAGGTGATTCTTCAGGCACAAAGCCCACAAAAATGTTTTTCCACATTGATCACATTCATGCAGTTTCTCTCCAGTGTGGACGTTCATGTGTGTTTTAAGGTTTCCTCGTTGTGTGAAACTCTTCCCGCACTGATCACATGTGAAGGGTTTCTCTCCAGTGTGGATCCTCATGTGAATATTGAGAATCTTCTTGCTCATCAAACTCTTTCCACACTGAGTGCAGGTGAAACCTTTCTTGTCTCTTCTTTTCAGTAAAGAAATACTTTCAGTCTGTGGGCGAGTTTTGTCTCCAGTTTTGACATTAAGTTGTTTCTCCTCCATTAGACCTGAAATTAACGTTAAAAAGGTTACAAAATATATAAATCATGTGAAGTGAAAGCAGATAATGGCTACACCAAATTATGATCATGCTGATGATGATTTTACAAAATAAGGTACAATGATCTACATTAAAAAGATATAGTCACATCCAGTGTTTCTGTAGTGAGAATTATCCAATGCTTGATCAACTCCACCATTAAAATATTATAACATAATATCAACATTAATATACTGCAATAAAAACATAATATTCACATTAATTTATACACTGTAATAAAAACTTTTCACAAGAAAAAAAAAAAAAAAAAAGTACCCTGGAGATAGAAAGTCCCTCTGTATTATTATTATTTTTTTTTGGACTTTTTCCCTTCATTTTAAAAATCTTAAAGTTTTTTTTCTACTAAGTCTGATGAACTGCTGATGACTGTAATAGCCCTGCAGCCTTTTGCTTAAGTCTGTTGACAGCAATAAAATGATCTTAATGTATAATTTACAGATCTGAAGTCATCAGCATAAGAAATGAGGTGAAAACAGGATCTATTAACATATTAACTTTTAATAATAAAACTATTAACTTATATTCTTATATCTGATAATATTGATGAGCCTCAACTATAATCACTCATTAAAACAAACTACTTCTCACACTAACATGATTAAAATACATGTTACAACAAAACAATTACACCAATCTTTACAGTTTCTGCCCTGTTGAAATATAACATTTAAAAAACGTAAATTAAAGAAAAAGAAAAATTTGACAAACATACATAATTTAAAAGAAATAAAGCTAAAGAACATTAAAATCAAGTCTTAAGATGGATTTCCATCAATTTTACCTAAGCTTTTGGCCAAACACTGAAACAACCATACACACGGATATACAACAAACAAATACTGATCGAGCATAAAAAGTTCATCCACAAATTAAAAAGAAGTTTCACAAAAAAAAAAAAAAAAAAAAAAAACTCATCAAACCAAGTCACTCTTGTGGAAAAATATAAAAAGACTTTTTTCACATGGCTTTACAATTAAAAACAGCAAACGTAATTTATAACTTTTAACATACCTTCTGCTGTTTTCCGTGGTGTAGTAAAAAGACTTTTGAAAAAGCGGCTTCAGCGATCTGTCACGTTACTTTTGAAAACAATAGATGTGCGTTTTGAATTGGAGAAGTTTTATTTATCCGTCGGACACCATTAAAATTATAGATATAAAAAATAATTAAAATATTTCTCGGCAAGTAGCAAGTAATTAAGCTGATTCACACATAAACTGGAAGCAAAAATCGAGAGCCAAATCGTTCAAATAAAGATCGCGACGCATTGGGAAAGAATTATTTCTGTAACACTATAAAAGACATACCAGTCGCTCGCTCCTTTATGAAGCATTCAGAGCTCAGGTAAAAGTCCAGCGACTCACTCTTTACATTTTCTGAGCAATAAATGATGGTACGTCTGCGCCATCTATTGGACTGAAGCTGTAGCGACTGTAAAGATAATGCGGCTCAGTTTGCAAGAGATACACTACCAGTCTTAAGTTTTACCAAAAAAAAAAAAAAAAGGTTTTATTTAAGAGTAACCAACGGTATGCTATATTTATAATTAGTTGTGCACGTTGATGGTAAATCTAAAATTATACCAGTTTTAACATTCATTCATTTTATTATACAGCATTATTTATCTTTTTGTAAATATATATTTGTTGTATTTAAAGGTTGTATCAGCGATTTCTAGGCTGAAAAACAAAGTGTCAATTTCAGCTGACCTTTCATCACGATCCGCTCGTTGCCTGCCCCATAAATTGTCTGTGAAAAAACCGCGTCTCTGTGGTCAGCCTACGGTCCGAGATATGCCAAAAAAACAATCGGCACTACCAACCTTTACACAGAAAAACAAACATTGTTCCAACCAATCAGCGTCAGGGGTTTGGTGTTGTGGACTTTCCTACTGGTGCAGGGATGTGAGGGAGGCGGAGCGAAAGTCCACAACACCAAACCCCTGACGCTGATTGGTTGGAACAATGTTTGTTTTTCTGTGTAAAGGTTGGTAGTGCCGATTGTTTTTTTGGCATATCTCGGACCCTAGGCTGACCAGAGAGACGCGGTTTTTTCACAGACAATTTATGGGGCAGGCAGCGAGCGGATCGTGAAAAAAGGTCAGCTGAATTTGACACTTTATTTTTAGGCTAGAAATCGCTGATACAGCCTTTAAAATACCTTATATTTTCATTCTTATTAAAATTTCTCCATTAATACACTACCAGTCAAAAATCTCTCTCAATATCTGCTCACCAAATATTTATTTGATCCAAAATACTGCAAAAGTAGATCTGCCAAAATGTAAGTTTGCTTTTATACCAATAAGCATTGATGTTTATCTGCTATCTACAGTAAATTATCTGATTTTTATATTAATTCACACATGCATCTCTTTCTATTTCTATTTCAATTCTACATTTATCTGCCCTCTCATTAACATATGGGCAATGAAATATAGCAAATAGAAAAATTCAGGATCAAATGCCATGATCAAAAAAGTCAAATATTGAAATGTTAAGAACAAGAACAAAGTAATTAAAAAATAAATAAATAAATAAATGCACAGTTATGTAACTCACAAAAATCATTGTTCCCATAATTGAATCCATTTTTTGAACATTGTTGTAATTGTGTTGTCATTGTGGCTGCTATTATGAGTAGTGTTGTTTCTTTTATTGTTTTATAGTGTTGTAGTTCCTTGAGTGTAAGAAAGCCGCATTAGAAATAAAATGTATTATTATTATTATTTAGTTTTGTGTTTAATATTAAACATAGTTTAACACAGGCTAATGAAAAAAAATGCTGTCTTGTAGATATCATAATAGTGACTGTATAGTTTAGGTCTGACTATAAGAATGAAATAAACTTTAACTGACAGATAACAGGAGATCAGCACCATAGATGAGGTGAAAACAGAAGCTATTATCATGAAACAGAGGATTTTCAGCAGCTCTATTAATATTGATGAGCCTCAGACTATAAACACTCATTAAACAAGCCATTCAGGATCAGCAGCAGATCATCTCACTTTATTCTGAGTGTTTGCTGGTAAAAACTGATTGTTTGAGTCAGAATATATGCTGAAAGCCTAATAAAGTGCTTTATTCCTCAAATGATACAGAAAAAATACCACAGATATAAAAGATATTGACAACTATCTTTATCAGAGATTATGTATTGTCCATATTAATCTGAATATACTTCGTTTTTCCAATAACTACATTCCTAACAACAAAATAGTTCCCTCTTACCTTCAAAGCCTTCTTTAGATACGTGTTAGTATCTACAAAAATAGACTCTTTGAAAATTTCGATTAAACTAAAGGTATATAAAGTGTATTTGACAATAAATATAGTGAACTGATCGCCTCAGAAAACGCCACTAAAGCGCACGTGAGTGATGACGTCATCACCGCGAGGCGGGCGAAACCAACGGTAGATGATCAAAAGCGCGCCAATTTCGGTTTAAAATGGCAAAATATACACAAAACAACGTATCAAACTAAATATTGGTAAATTAGTTACTGATGCAGACAGAGAGTCAGGTGTGCAGTTAAAAATAGTTTATTAAGGTGGCAACAAGATGGCGAGTTAAGCACATGTAGATTTCTCGGCTCTTCAGCAATTTCTGAAATTTTCCTTTATATTTTATCTGTTTTCATCCCAAATATTACTTTTACTATTGATTCGTCGGAGAGGATCAACATTATGTCATCAAAAAAAGTTTCTAGCCACCCAAAAATAGTTTTTCCAGGAAACAAGGCTACAGCTATGAAAACCTCGAATGCTAATTCCGAACACGAATACACCATGGAAATTGGTCGTGACGACCACAAGGATAAATGCAACGTGCCCTCATCTGTACAAAACACTCCAACTAAAATGTCCAGTAAGAAATTGAAAGGTGCTGAGGATCTTGAAATTTCCAATGCAGCTCTCCTGGAAGCTTTGGTCGCCAGATTTGATTTGCAAGATGGGAAGCTGAGTCGTATTGAAAGTAAGATCACGGAGAATAGTCTGATGATGGCAAACCTATCCAAGGCAGTGGAATTCAATGCGGCGGAAATTAAGGACTGTAAAGCCAAAATGAATCTGTTTGATAACTCACCTCTACTCTCCCTTCACATGCAGACCTGACCACTCGTACATCAGAGCTTGAACGCTACAAAAGAAGATGGAACCTCCGAGTGATTGGAATGAAGGAGACTGCAGATGAAGCCATCCGTGAAGAAGTCATCTCATTGTTAGCTGAAATAGCTCCTCACCTGCGGCACAAGCTTGATGACATCGTGGATACAGTCCACCGCGTTGGTCCACGGCAAAAGGATAAATCCAGACAGGTGATCATTCAGTTTTGTATGAGGAAATACAGAGATGAGTTCTGGCGCTCCACAAAATTTTCGGACATCTGTAAAGCCAAGGGGATAAAGTTCACTGAGGACTTATCCAAGGGAGATCTAGAGGCTCGTGCGGCGCTGTGGCTGGTGATCAGTGAGGCCAGAGCTGCGGGGAAGAAAGCGTACTACCGCGGCCCTTACGGCTATATTGAGGGCGCTCGGATCATCAAAATAACTGACTCCGATAATGTCAACTGATAACTCTAATTGCATCGTTTTTCCTTGACGGAGAGATGTAAGTGGGATGTTCTGTCATGTTTTTCTGTTGAGCGGGATTTCGTTACAGTGCTCTGTTTAGGGCAGACGTGGTTCACGTGTTCTATAGACATTTTTACTTTACTTATTTGATCATTTATTATAATAGCCTACGTTATTTTATTTAGTTAAGTAAGTCGATGTTCTCGGTGAAGACATCTTTATCTTTTATTTCTTTAAACGCAAGGGGTCTCCGTAACTCTGTCAAAATGAAAGCCTTTTTTCTATTTTGTAAAAACAAAGGTGCACACTGTGTATTATTACAAGAAACGCATTCTAAGCCTGATGATGTTAAATTCTGGACAAGCCAATGGGGTGACAAAGTAGTTTTCAGCCATGCCTCTACACAGTCAGCAGGGGTTGCTATTTTATTTAATAACCTCCCTGGGAAAATCCTAAAATCAAAGATTGACTCGAACGGTCATTGGATTTCAGTTGTCTTAAACATTGATGATGTTTTGTTTATTCTATTTAATGTGTATGGCTTCAACAGTATTCATCTGAACAACAAATTATTAGCTACAAATCTCTAAACTTTTATTTGAATTGAAACTTCTGTACCCAACTGACAATGTTATTATGGGAGGAGATTTCAATATGGTTATGGATGAGACATTAGATTGTTGCCCTCCTAAATTTAGTGATTCGCACCCGATCCTTCATTTTCTAAACTTCTGTATAGATAATAATGTGATGGATGTTTGGAGGGCTGGGAATCCAAATCTAAGGCAATTCTCTTGGTTCAAACCAAATGGGATTTACAAATCTAGGATTGATTATTGGTTAACTTCCCCTGGTTTAACTGAATTTGTCAAAGACATCTCAATTTCCTCAGCACCCTTAACCGATCATTGCTGTATTTCTTTATCTTTCTGCTCGAATAAAAGAGAATCGCGAAACAAAGGGTTACTGGAAATTTAATTCTAATTTGTTAAAGCATAGTGAGTTTTGTTCGCAAATTAGATCAATGATAAATAGAGCAAAATTAGATAAAGAACACATTTCATTTACAAGTAAATGGGAGTACTTAAAACACAAAATTCGGGAAATTTTTTATACATTTCAGCAAAAATTTGAGTAAAGCTAGAGCGCATTTGGAGGAAGAATTATCTAGAGAGCTAAATAATTTATGTAATAAAAGTGACATGGATGATGAAACCAGGCTTAAAATTTTATCTTTACAATCCAAAATTGATAATTTGTATATTCAAAAAGCCAAAGGAGCGTATGTGAGATCCAGAGCAAGATGGATAGAGAAAGGTGAAAAAAGTAATAGTTATTTTTGCAGACTCGAAAAAAGGCGACAGGAAAAAAATACTATAAAGTCTCTTTATGTTAATGGAAATATAAATAACTGCCCAAAAATAATTTCTTATGAGATCTTTCAATTTTATAGCACTTTATATAGCTCAGCCTTCTCTGAAATAGATTGTAATAATTTTTTTTTGATAAAATATATACTAATATACCACAGATTGATGAACATTTTAGAGATCTGTGTGAGGCGGATATTAAAATTGAAGAACTTGACAAAGCTATTGATAAATTATCCTCAGGAAAATCTCCAGGCCCTGATGGCCTTACCCCTGAATTTAATACATTATTTAAGGAAGACTTGAGGGGGTTATTGTTTAATGTTTTTCTTGAGTGTTTTCATAATAATGTACTTGCTTCAACTAGGAAGCAAGGACTAATTACTCTTATACCCAAGCCAGGAAAGGATGCTCGACAAATTGATAATCTTCAACCCATCACTCTTCTTAACTGCGATTATAAGGTTTTAGCTCACATATTTGCCAATAGACTAAAGGAAGGATTAGACCAAATAATAAGTGAATCACAATCTGGATTTATGAAAGGTAGATCAATACATGATAATATCAGATTAGTTTTAGATATTTTAGATTACCACGAATGGATTGAGGATGATGGTTACATTTTGTTTTTGGATTTAAAAAAAGCGTTTGACACAATTGAACACAATTTCATATTTGATTCTCTTAGTAAATACGGCTTTGGTAACAAATTCATATCTTTAATTAAAATGCTATATAAAGACATGAATAGTTCTATATCACTGTCGCATGGGACTTCTCAGAGATTTAATATTAATAGAGGAATTAGGCAAGGATGTCCCATTTCCCCTTTCTTATTCATCTTGGCTGTAGGGATGCTCACTATTTTGATTATTAATGATAATAGTTTTGATAAACTCACGGTATTTGAAAGACAGATTTCTATTAGTCAATTGGCGGACGATACAACTCTTTTTTTTAAAAGATAAATCTCAAGTTGATAGAGCTATTAAATAAGTTAATCTCTTCTCCAATGCTTCTGGTTTGCATTTAAACATAGACAAATGTGAATTAATTTCAATTCATAACAGCGAATTAGATGCCCTATGCAATATCCCAGTTAAAACCTCTGTAAAATACTTGGGTATTACTATTACTAAAAATAATAATCATAACATTCAGGAAAATTTTGTAAACAAATTTCTAAAAGCAAAATCAATACCTAATAGTTGGTTACAAAGAGATATCTCAATTTTTGGAAGAATTTTGTTAACTAAAATGGAATTTCTTTCTAGATTTGTTTACCCAGCCTCATCACTAGCTATCCCTTTTCATTTACTTAAGGAATATAACAGTACAATCTTTAATTTTATTCGGAAGAATAAGCATCACTATATAAACAAAAATGATTTGATTCGTAGTTATGAAGAAGGAGGTGTGAATGTTATTGACTTGGAAATATTGAATAATGTCTTAAAAACTCAATGGCTAAGATCATTTCTTAACAACCCAAACAGTATATGGTATACAATATCGTCTTCAGTGTTTGGGAAAGTAGGTGGTCTCAATTTTTTAGTCAACAGGTTTTGTTGTGTTGCAAATTAGCATTTTCTCACAATTTCAGTCCTCACAAGACTTGTATTTGGAATAATCGTTTTACTCTACACCGCAATAAGTCTTTATTTTATGAAAATTGGGTTAAATATAATATTATGTCTTGGATATGATGGATAACCATGGTGACATTCTCAGCTACAATGATTTCTGTCTGAAACATGGATTTGTATGCCATCCTAAAGAGTTTTATTGTAAATGCCATCCCAAAAATATTGTTTATCAACGGAATTCTGTCTCACTATTCCGTGACTTTCTCTTTCCCATCTCTGTGTTTGGGTTCTTTTTCTATTAGAGATCAAAAATTTACCGACTTATTGATAAGAAGCGTTTTCATTAATAGACTTTCCCCAAATCGACTCAAGACGTCACCATATTTGATTCAAAAGATTTAAAAGAGATAAGAATAAGTTACCTCTCTTTTCCAATTTTCCCGAAAGTAAAAGAACTTCAATTTAAATTAATAAATGATATATATCCATCAAAAGAATTCCTTAGGTCAATATTTAATATTGAAGAAAATTCTTGTCAATTTTGTGAAAATGATATTGAAACCACTGAGCACATTTTCTTCAACTGTATTCATTCAAAGTTGTTTTGGTCTCATTTAGAAAACAGAATGTCCTGTGTCAATATCCAGATTAACCTTCTAAATTATAAACAAATTAAGTTTGGAGTGCTTAAAAAAGATTGTACACAACACTTTCTGGTTAACAACCTTCTTTGTTGTGGTACATTTTTTATTCACAAATGCAGGTTTCTGAAAACTGACCCTTTTTTCCTTCATTTCATAAACGATCTTAGAATTGTCACTTCATCTCTGTGTACCCTTTCAAGCAATAAGGCTATTATTACACTAGATAATTTCTTCACTGAGTTTAGTGATTTATAATTTTTTATAACCCCTTTGCAAAGTCATGTAAATGTTTTTTTTATTATTTTTTTTATATAATTTATTTTATTGTAATATTCTTTTATCTTGATTTTGTAACTCATATTTGGTTACTACTATGTATATACTTTACAGTTATGTCTGCCTTATGTACTTGCAATTGTTTATTTTGAAATTTATATTTTGGTTAATTTAAAGCCTGTTTGATTTGTAAATTTGTTTATTTTCAATTAAAAAAATGGTTTATTAAGCATTTAAAACATTTAATTATGGAAAAACATTTAACATTTAATTTTAGATGCATTTAGAGGTAAGTAAAAGTATGAAATTATTCATTCGAGCTGTAAGAAAATTCAACAGACAACAAAAATGAAGAATACAAGTTTGATACTTGAAGCAAACGTAAAGTAAAAGTGGAAGTCTTTATTGACTAACAAGCATCTCAAGTAAATAAAAGTGAAGATGGATCAGATGCAGTCCTACATGACAGAACATCTTATCTATCTATATGCATTTTGTAAAACACAGACTAAGTGGAAGAATAACTACTGAAGATGCAGCAAAAAACAAATCGGCCTCTTTTCAGCTTAAAGAACATTTTGAACCTGTAGAAAATCTTATACATTTGCATTTGAAGAACATGTTGAACATAAAATGAAACTTGTGATAAATTATAATATAAATATATAAATGATAAAGCAAAACTGTAAAAAAATAAAATTCTTTGAGTTGATTTCAATCTCAGATGAAACTGCTGCTCCTGAAGATGAAATTTATTCTCTATAAAAACTTGAGATGGTGTTTCTTTGTCCTATCACTCACTCTGGCAGTTTAGGACATATTTTATTAATCAGTGTCATATTGTGTCATGCTTGGCGAGGTTGAAACATCAGACTTAGAAAGTGCTGGATCTATGATCTACTTACTGTGATTGTTTCTTATATGCCTAGATAAATGTGATGAACGACTGAAACTCTTCCCACATTCAGTGCAGTGATACGGTTTCTCTCCAGTGTGGATCCTCTCATGTGTTTTCAGGGATCCTCTCTGACTGAATCTCTTGTCGCAGTGTGAACACTTGTAAGGTTTCTCTCCAGTGTGGATCCTCTGGTGCTGTTTCAGATGTTCAGCTGTAGTAAAAATCTTCTCACACTCAAAGCACATGTGATCTTTCACACCAGTGTGTATCTTCTGATGTCGTTTTAAAGTCTGCAGATGTGAAAAAGTCTTTCCACATAAAGAACAAGAATGTGGTTTCTCCTCTGAATGAACTTTCAGGTGACTCTTAAGGTTTGATGAATGTGTGAAACTCTTCCCGCACTGATCACATGTGAAGGGTTTCTCTCCAGTGTGGATCCTCATGTGAACGTTGAGACCCTTCTTGCTCATCAAACTCTTTCCACACTGAGTGCAGGTGAAACCTTTCTTGTCTCTTCTTTTCAGTAAAGAAATACTTTCAGTCTGTGGGCAAGTTTTTTCTCCAGTTTTGACATGAAGTTGTTTCTCCTCCATTAGACCTGAAATTAAAGTTAAAAAAGGTTACAATATAAATAAATCGTGTGAAGTGAAAGCAGACAATGGCTACACCAAATTATGATCATGTTGACACATTTTTACAAAATAAGGTACAATGATCTACATTAAAAGATATAGTCACATCCAAAGTTTATGTAGTGAGAATGATCCAATGCTTGATCAACTCCACAATTAAAATTTTACATTAAAAACATAATATTAGCATTAACATACTGTACTAAAAGCTTATTATGTAACTAATAACTATTTTAAATGAATTAACTGGCCAATATTATCAATACTATTTCCCCAATTTTCCCAAGAACAACAATAATAATAATAAAAGAAACATTTTTACTCTGAAGATAGAAAGTCCCCCCATATTATTTATTGGACTTTTCCACCATCATTTTTTTAAACTATTAAAGTATTTTTCTACTAAGTCTGATGAACTGCTGATAGCTTTAATAGATATTTAGTCTCATTGATGAAGGATCATGAATAATCACCAATCTCTCATGTTCTCACTGTCCTTTAATAAACTCTGTCTCTGCAGATTTCACTTCTTCCTGATGCTTTGATGCTGGTCTTCATTTGTGAGCTGATGGGAATATTCCAGTATTTATTGATGAACTTCAGTGGGAGGAGCTTCACTGAAGATGTAATTGTTGTGGGAGGAGCTTCACTGAAGGAGGAGCAGATCTGCCAAAATTAAAGATAAATCAATTATTACAAACTATTTGTGTAACATTTTACACGTGTTAAATATTAATGTTCACCCATTTATCCATCTAGTGACGTAACCTAATTAACCACAACGCCTTTTATGCTAATTCACAACTTATATCTCTTTTTATTTTCATTTACACGTTTAGATTTGCACATTTATATTACCTCTTATTAATTTATATGCACAAGACAATAATATAAGGGAAAACCCCATACAATTACCAAATATAAACAATGTAAGGTACAAATTTGCAAGGTACAAATAAACTGCCAATGGAGTTTAATAGA
The DNA here is from genome assembly GCF_049309525.1 of Garra rufa. Classification (NCBI taxonomy): domain Eukaryota; kingdom Metazoa; phylum Chordata; class Actinopteri; order Cypriniformes; family Cyprinidae; genus Garra; species Garra rufa. The sequence goes on along the minus strand of NC_133375.1, from coordinate 18,613,591 downwards.
ACAATTTGTTTTTGTATGTTTTAGTTTGAACAGTTTATCACCAATTCACTAAATATGTATTGTAATGTCATTTGATTGTCTCATTTGCTTAAGTCTGCTAACAGCAATAAAAAGATCTTAATGTGGCAATTTACAGATCTGAAAACGGGTGAAAACGGGATCTATTAACATGAAAGAGGACTTTCAGCATTTAATGATAATTTCTGATAATACTGATGAGCCTCAACTATAAACACTCATTAAGCAAGCCATTAGGATCAGCAGAAGATCATCTCACTTTATTCTGAGTAGGCTATATTATTACTGTAAATTTGTTTTTCCATTAGATCCATTTCCATTAATACAGAGTATTATGATGCACTTCTCACACTAACATGATTAAAATACATGTTACAACACAACAATGACACCAATCTTTACAGTTTCTGCCCTGTTGAAATATAACATATAAAAATGTAAAATAATGAAAACTATTTTTTTACAGCATTATGTGAAGACAAAATCTCAAACCACTCGCTGACTGCATTTATCAAGCACAATACAACACTTTTACAGTAATTTTTGATAAATACTTTTCAGTTGCTTAAATAAATATAATAATTATGCAACCCTGTTACTCTTTCTGACAGCTTGGACCTCATTAAAAATAAATGTGAATTAGTGTATATAAATGTAACATTTTAAAAAAAGGTGCCCATTATATTTATTGGTTTAACTTATTCCACAGCTCTTATGATTTCTGATTAACTTTTTACAGTGATTGTGTTCTTCAGCATCAATAAAGAAGAATCAAGAATAAACACCAACCTGTTTGTTCTTCAGTATTTTTTTGTGAGTTCTGGAAATCTCAGCTTCTGCCAGTACAATGAAGATATCAAGACTAAATATTGGCATAGACGTCATAATTCAATGCAAATGTAAATTTATTTGTGATAGTTATGAAGTATGTACTATGTTCTTAAGGAAAAAACTGACTAAAAAACTGATCTCTTCTGACTAATTGTAACAGATAACCTTTCACTTAAGTTATACTATAAAAATAAGAGTTAGAATTTGACAACAAACAGAGCATTGCTGGTTATTTTCAAATATACTAATCTACATTAACAAACCCACATGTATAAACTGAAAACCTTGAAAAAGACGTTAAAAACTATTGACTTATTTATGTTAATTGTTAAATAACATCAATAAAACACTACTTATTTTTTAGTACAGTTTAAAAAAAAATGTCAATTAATTAATGATATTAATTAATTGTGGAAAACTCAATTATTTAAATTTGGCAAAATTATTCAAATGTACAATAAATAATTGGTGTTTGATAGCAAACGAACTAGCGATAAACACTGAATTACTTAACTGAGGTAAATGTAACGTTACTGTCTTACTAACATCTGGTTTTCAAAGTTTGATAGGATTTTGATTACATGAGGGATAAGATCATTTCAGTAATTTATAACTTTTAACATACCTTCTGCTGTTTTCCGTGGTGTAGTAAAAAGACTTTTGAAAAAGCGGCTTCAGCGATCTGTCGACGTTACTTTTGAAAACAATAGATGTGCGTTTTGAATTGGAGAAGTTTTATTTATCCGCCCTAGAGGACACCATTAAAATTATAGATAAAAAACATAATTCAAATAATCATTGTGAAGTAGCAAGTAACGGTTAATTAAGCTGATTCACGCATAAACTGAAAGCAAAGATCGAGAGCCAGATCGTTTAAATAAAGATCGCAACGCATCGGGAATGAATTATTTCTGTATACTACAAAAGACACACCAGTCGCTCCTTTCTGAAGCGTTCAGAGCTCAGGTAAAAGTTGCGTTCAGCGACTCACTCTTCTTTAAATTTTCTGAGAAAGAAATGCTGGTGAATCTGTGCCATCTATTGGACTGGAGCTGTAGCGACTGCAGAGATAATGCGGCTCAATTTGCAAGAGATACACTACTCCCCAGTTTCATAGACAAGGCTTAAACCTAGTCCCAGACTAAAATGCATGTCTGGGCTATTTAAACTTAAAGAAACTTGCACTGACTGCCCTTAAAATATGTCAGATTTTTTTTTTTTTGTCTCAAGATGCACACCAGTAATGTTTTACCTAAGGAATATTTCTAAAAAAATAATTAAGGCCCGATTTCACAGACAGGGGCTTAGACCAAGCCAGGATTAGGCCATAGATCAATTAGGACATAAGTAATTTTTATAAACATGCTTAGAAAAAAAAAATACTGGTGTGCATTCTTAAACAAAGAAAGGCACTGATATATTTTTAAGATCAGTCAGTGCAATTTTATTTCAGTTGAAACAGCTCAGACTCACATTTTAGTCTAGGACTAGGCTTAAGCCCTGTCTATAAGAAAGCCGCATTAGAAATAAATGTATTATTATTATTATTATTATTATTATTATTATTATTATTATTATTATTATTATTATTATTATTATTATTTAGTTTTGTGTTTTTAATAAACATAGTTTAACACAGGATAATTAAATAAATGCTGTTAGGACATGTGTCTTGTAGATATCATAATAGTGACTGTATAGTTTAGGTCTGACTATAAGAATTAAATAAACTTTAACTGGCAGTTTACATGAGATCGGCACCATAGATGAGGTGAAAACAGGAGCTATTATCATGAAACAGAGGATTTTCAGCAGCTCTATTAATATTGATGAGCCTCAGATAAACACTCATTAAACAAGTCATTCAGGATATATAAATAAATAAAAAAATCAATATAAGAAACAGTTGTGCTGCTTATTTTTTTTGAACCTGTGATACTTTTTTCAGGATTCTTTTTTTTTTTTTTGTACTTTTATCCAACAAGTATGTATTAAATTGAAAGTGGTTGTGAAGACTTTAATTCTTAGATAAGATTATATTTTAAATTTATTCATCCAAGAATCCTGAAAACGTATCACAAGTATTGTCAACATTGACAATAAATCAGTATATTGATAATAAATGAGAAGGATCTCTGAAAGATCATGCAACACTGGTGTAATGATGCTGAACATTCAGCTTTGCATCACAGAAATCATTTATATGTGAAAGTAAAGTAGAAAACCTATTTTAAATTATAATATTTCACAATATTACAGTTTTTTCCCTGTATTTTTGTTTGAATAAATGCAGCCTTGATGAGCATACAAGGTCTTTTTTAAAGAGCATTAAAAATCATATTGATCTTTTTTAACTCTCTTTCTGTCTTTGACTGTATCTGTCATCCCTCTGTCTGTAACTGATTGTATCATTGTTTTGTAAAGTATCTAATGTATTGTCCTCTTTGTTCTTTTCAATATGGGACAGCATCTGGAGCTGAACTGTTGTCCTTTTTTGATCAGAAGTTCGGTTGGACTCACTTGGGGCCTTGTTGTTTGGTCATGTCGGACTGTTCATGAAGTTGTGAAAATTCATGACTGTCTTTGTGGTATTCAGAACCATTTAATTATGACAATCATGACATTTCCTTGATGCAAATTTGAGCACTATATGTTAAATAAAACTGGACATGTTTTTCAAGATTAAGATGTGTCAAATTATTAGTATTATTTATTTTCTTTTTAAAAATGATAGGTGCACTATGTTTCACACTATACAGCTCTTTATGCAGGTTCATATTGTTTAAATATGCAGTAAATTAATTGTTCAATTGCCAGTTTCAAAAATATATACTGCATATATAGAATACACAAATTAAAGCAGTTTAGCTTAAAAAACAGAAACAAAAAACACAGCATTGTAAAAAATAGAATTATTTTCTGTAATCAGGAAATCCAGGTTAATGCGGTAAATTAAATTACAGCAATGCTGCTGTAAGAATTACAGTAAGTAGCTGGCAACCCTGCAGCTAGTATTTTACTGTAAAATTTACAGGAAAATGTTTACAGTGGTTTCAAACAGTTTTTAACCAGGGACAATCCAAAAACATTGTTTTGCACATCATTTGACATGGCAATTCAAAGAGAAAACACTCATTGCTGAAAAGGTTTTATTCTTTACAAGACAAACCTTAAACTTGTAGTTTAAAATCAATCCATAAAACAGACTTAGACTTACCTCTGTTTCTCTGAGAGACTCATCTCAGACAGAGAGTCCTTCTCTCGCTACAAATATATTGCCATGTACTGTTAGCAAATAGTATGGTAATCCCTTCAGATCATTTAGATCACTCTTTAAAACACAGAGAGAGAGAGAGGCGTGTGTATGTGTACATACTGTGCAGAAATTAAACGCTGTGCTACAACATTTAGAAGGAAAAGTTCTTCATTCTACTACTACAGATCATCCATAAACTATTTTAAAGTGAAGTTCTTACTTCATTAGGAATTGCATATTTATTTATATCTGACCAGAGCTAACAAAAAGAAAGGGATAATCAGAGAAAAAAGATGTGTTAAAACAGTCAATCAAAACAAATAGTCCTATTTTTGAACAATATATGATGATTATTCCAAATAACACATAAATGGGGGAAAAATAGCTTGTAGACTAATTTTCACACATCCAAAGCTTATGAAAATTTAAAATGACAGAGAAGATTATTTGATAAATTATTGTAAAATGTGTGCATTATATTTGAAAAGTCTGGGCCAAAACCAAAATGATTGAAACATGAAATCATGCTCAACGGTATCAAACACCTTCTGAGAATCTTAAAACAAAATAAGAACTTCGTCGTTCACTAGTTCTGAATTGTTTAAAAGGTCTAACAACAGTCAAATATATCTAAATACATATATCTTCCTTTCATAAATCTCATTTGGGTGACAGATATGATTTCTTCCAAACATGGTTTTAATCTGTTGACATATAGAGATGCTAATAATTTGTAATCTGAATTAAGCAGCATAATTAGACACCAATTATCTAAAAGCAAAATGTCTTTATTAGGTTTTGGAATTCAATGACAGTCTTCCTTTGTGAAGAGATGCCACTGAATTCCAAACCCTAATAAAGACATTTTGATTTCAGATCATTTTTGCTTTTTATACTTGTATAGGGAGTAAAAGATCTTATCACTACATTTTAAATCTTAAAATATATTAAACTACCACAATAACCAGCAGCGCTATTATAACATTAAAAAATAATGTATGTAGGAAAAGGCACAGTCTAATAAAAAAGAAACTTCTGTCATTTTTATTCCAATCACAAATATTTATCACACAGACAGCAAGTAAAGAGCACAACATTTATAATCACTGAAGCTGTCAGTCAGTTCAATGCAGACACATAACTAACTTATTCTCAAATTAAATTGAATAGCAATGTGTATATAAGAGAGATCAAGTAAATGTTCAAAGTAATATGGACATTTCTCATTATAGACTTGCTTTTGACACATTTAAGTGCTGCACTTGACAATCACATTATGATTACATTTGTAGCCTTTAAACTGAAGAGTCAGACAGACTCATCTGAGCTTCTTCCCCCTCTGTTTCACCTTTAAATAAAACAAAACAATTTGCTTGAACGCTAAAGCAACATTAATTATGCAACACCACTTGTTTCTAAAACATAAGCTGCATTACTTTATTGAAAAGACTGAGACTTTACACATTTGCACTATAACATTGATTTCTTTCTCCTCATAGACACAGTATTGAAGCCCTTCTGAGGATCCTCACCTGATGTTTCCTGCTCCTCTCATCATGATTTCAAACTATGACATACAGCATTTATCATCTTTTGGTGATTGAAGTCGCTCAGGGACTCTTGTCAATGGATCTCCACCTACACTGTAATGTGGAACAGAAGAGAGAAAGAGAAAACAAAAATCAGTGAAAAAGTTACATTTGCATGATCTTGCATAGGTATTTCTAAAACAATATTGTGTTTTAAATCCATTGAACATGCTAATGAATGTACACCATACATAATAAACAACCAGGAACAAATAAAAATGTGATTTTGCCTTGAAACAAACAAACAAAACACTTTCAGTGAAATGTTCCACTAGTTAAAGCCGTTTTCTCTCTAGTTTCAACATTTGTATTGGTCTCAGTAAATAAGTGAAAATAAAGTAAGTGTGAAGTAATGTGACGTGTTGCTTGTCAAAGTCAAAACACAGTCTGCAAACACAGTCACAAAGTAAAAACTACAATCCGGCCAAATCTAAAATGATTCACTATTACTGATGTAATTAATAATGCAGGTATTGTGTTAAACATTTTTATCAACTCTACATTTAATTCTGACACAAACCTTTTGGCGCAATAAAGCTTGATGACTGAATTTGATCAACTCTTTTCACAAATATTTGTCCACATATCAGAGGTAATTGAAGATGTCTTTAATATCACAAAGTGAAGTTTACTCACCTCAGTTTACAGTTTGAGTCTCGAAGCACATCAATGAGCCGCTGCTTTGAGTCTCCAATCTTATTATCACTCAGATCAAGCTCTTTTAGAAACTGCAGTGCTTTTGTGTTTGTCAAAGACTGAGTTAAAGAAGAAACATCTGTAATGCCACAGTCTTTTAGACTAGAAAGAGACAAAGAGAAGAAGAGAGATCACCAACAAATCATTAATGTTTAGAATTTACACTTAGACTCATCATGAGATACTGAGTATAAAGTGTTTTAGTTTAATCTGTTAAAGTAGTTAAGCATTTTGATTCTTGTATGTGAATGTTACTGACCTCAATCTCTCCAGTTTACAGTGTGAATCCTTCAGTACGTCACATAAGTATTTCACTCCTGTGTTTGTTATTTGATTCCCGCTCAGGTTCAGTTCTCTCAGGTGCGATGGGTTTGATTTCAGAGCTGAAGTCAGGATGAGACACTGCTTCTCTGTAATACTGCAATAACGCAGACTGAAGACAGAAAGAGAAAGAACAATAAACTGAAACTTAATGATATGAAACAAACCAAGACAGGAGTATTTGTGGATATGAGGGAAAAAAAAACAAGTCTGTATTTGTCCTCACTCAACAGATGCATTTTATTAATGTAGATTAATATATAGGATTATTTTAAGTTATTTTAGAGTGCATCTCTAAATACACATTTTGAATCAAAGATTTAAGGAAAAGTACCATTAGTCTAGTATAAATATAATAAAGTGAGAGTCATCTACAGTCGTGTATTACACTTGTTTTTATTCTTTCACTGCTGTCTTTTTTCAAATCAAGATTTTTCGTATTTCAGCAAGTTTAGTCTCTTTCTACTAATAGACATACAAACCATTTACCTAATAGTATTGCTGAATCTTTCTTCAGATGGAAAAAACAAGATGCAGCACTATGAAATAATGTGTACAATATAATGATACTAACTCTAGTTTCTCCAGCTTGAATTGTGGGTTCATCAGTAGATCACTGAGGTTTTTCACTTCAGAGTCTCCTAGTTTATTCCCTCTTAGGTTCAGATCTTTCAGGTGTGATGGGTTTGATTTCAGAGCTGAAGTCAGGATGAGACACTGTTTCTCTGTAATACTGCATTCCCACAGACTGAAGACAGACAGAGAAAGACAATAAATTAGATCTATGATGATCATCTTATTGAAGAGCTACAGTAGCTGTAGATCATTGTGATTAATGATCTGGATAAAAATGCAACTTAATTTGTTGATTCTAACATGCTGCAGTCTAAAAGTGTCTGCTCTTTAAGAACATAAGGCCCTTCTTCACTCTCTCATTGTGTGTTTGCTGTGAACACAGGAGTTATGTTGATGTGAGTGTTGTGTTTGTGACATGAGCTCTGTTAATAAAAGTATCATCAGTTTCATATGTGATGGGTTACTGTCTTACATTATGAAACATACAACTTTATTTCATAAAGAATTTTTAATATTCTTTTTTTTTAAAATATTTTTTGTATATTGTAGCAGCAAATGCAAGTCTTATATTTCTGTAGATCAACAGGGCAGACATCAAGTTTTCTGGCCATTTAAAGTTTTATTTTGACGTGACACAAAGCAGTGATATCTAATGCCATAATTTTCTTCATTCAGGCCGATATTTATTATTGCACAAACCAATCATAACTGATCACATCCAATTATAGCACAATGTAGGCATTGCCTTCTCTCATGTGACTTTCCCCCATTCATTTTTAACTACCCCCCACTAAAAACCCACAGCATACTATTGGGTTTCTGTTAAAAGTCAATGGGCTAAAGGGAGGCAAACCTCTGCTGTAACTTTACCTGCGGCTGTCACTGTTGGACAGTGTTACTTTATAAAAACAAAAGATTTGTATACTTTTAATATCATATTTAGTAAATTTTGGGTCATTTTATTTTTGTAATATTGATTATTTTCTCATCCAGTTATTGAGCAGACACTGCCTCCTCTGAGTAAACGCCCTTGATCAGTACATTGCTTCAAATACTTTGAAATTATTTACTACTTACACAACTAATTTTAAATGTGCACAACTACAAAGGCCAGAAGACACTGCTACAGTATAAACAATGTAAGTTGGGTCTAGTTGTTTGAAGCTAAACAGTAAACTTTAATCTGACTGTAACTGCTGTACAATATAATGATACTAACTCTAGTTTCTCCAGCTTGAATTGTGGGTTCATCAGTAGATCACTGAGGTTTTTCACTCCAGAGTCTCCTAGTTTATTCCTGCTCAGGTCCAGTTCTCTCAGGTGTGATGGGTTTGATTTCAGAGCTGAAGTCACAGCAGAACAACCTTCATCTGTCATTTCACAGTATCTTAACCTACAATGGCAGAAAGAAGGAGAGCAGGAAATAACAAATAAAATAAATTACATAATTTTCATAAAACAGAGGAAAAAGATTTTTTATTTTTATTTCAGCACATTACTAATGCTCATTCAAGATATTTTTAACGATAACCAAAGCTTGTTTAATAATAATTAATCGTCAAACGACAAGATTGTGAGATTAGAATGAAATTAAATTAGGATGAATAAGTGTCTGTGACAAACTTAAAGATCTGGAAAATCTACCAATTATATATTTATATTTACAAAATAAATTATTTTTCCTGTGATTAGACCCAATATAAAGTAAACTTTACTCTTATCTGTATGACCATCAATGATGTATCTAAGTTGTTTCTGCTGTTATAAGGAAGTAATTGAAGTGATCGCACTGGTGCCTCATGAACACACAGCAGATCAGTTCTAGCATTTCTAACTTGACATTGTAGCCTGTTCATCATCAAAAATAAATTCAGTCAAACACATAAAAAAATTAAAATGACACTTCTTAATTTAAATAATCCATAATACAATCTGTGCTGCTCAGTGTGATCCGCTATGCTGTCATGCCAAACACATTTTTGTGAAGGATGATGTTTTACATTTATATTGGAACATGAGTTAAGTAAAAAGTTTAGTTTACATCATAAATAATAGTTTAGCATTTAAATACAGCGAGAATATGGACATTTTTGGGTATGTTTTATGAGCCCATTCTTGTATGTGAATGTTACTGACCTCAATCTCTCCAGTTTACAGTTTGAATCCTTCAGTACGTCACATAAGACATTCACTCCTGTGTTTGTGATTTGATTCTCGCTCAGGTCCAGTTCTCTCAGGTGTGATGGGTTTGATTTCAGAGCTGAAGTCAGGATGAGACACTGTTCCTCTGTAATCCTGCAATAACACAGACTGAAGACAGAAAGAGAAAAGACAACAAATCAGATTCCTGATACATCATGAGTAAATGCTATACAGTCACTAATATACAAGCAAAATCCCAGAAACGTATTATAACATGAATGAACAAACTGAGAGAGGAGCATTTAAGGATACAAGTTACAATTCCAAGGCTGGACCCGCCCTCAGTCAATAAATAAATGCAATTTAAAAATTAAATTAATTTATAGAATCAACATAGAAACAACAAGAAAAAAAAATATATGTAAAATTTATGTATGAAAATCCTCAAATTGTCACGACCACACACAAAGGAAGAAGGTGAGTATCTTTCAGGATATTTATTAACAAACGTGCACAGTTCAACACACGTGCAAACAGGTGAATAAGGTTCTCTGTAGTCGAATCTTCAAAACACAACACAACAGGTGAGTTCAAGTTCATAAGTATCGTAGCGATAGCAACAGTCACTTCCCTTTGACACGGTTAACGTGTTTCACAGGAGAACATCGGAGCAATCCACGAGGAGCACAGGAGAGACAACAGGACGGGGAGAAGATCCACAGAGAGACATCTATGCAACTTCGATACCAGCCGCTGAGTGAATGTCTGGGAGAGTATTTAAAGGGAGTGGTGATTACGGGTGCAGGTGACGGTGATAGAGCTCTGGTGATGGGCGTGGTGCAGTGATTGGGACTGAGGGAACGTGCTGAGGGTGTGACATTATCTCCCCCTCCCGGTAGGCGCGTCTCGCGCCGTGATGGAAACACCAGGGAGGGGGGGCGGGCGCCCTGGAGGCCGTTCCGGGGCAGGACCTTGTTGGGTTGGGAAGGCCTCCAGGGCGGAACAGGAAGCCATGGCGGGTCCGGCGGCCACGGCCGGACAGGCAGTTCCAGCGGCCTTGGTAGGTCAGGCGGCCATGGCCGGACAGGCAGTTCCAGCGGCCTTGGTAGGTCAGGCGGCCATGGCCGGACAGGCAGTTCAGGTGGTCTTGGTAGGTCAGGCGGCCATGGCCGGATAGGCAGTTCAGGTGGTCTTGGTAGGTCAGGCGGCCATGGCCGGATAGGCAGTTCAGGTGGTCTTGGTAGGTCAGGCGGCCATGGCCGGATAGGCAGTTCAGGTGGTCTTGGTAGGTCAGGCGGCCATGGCCGGATAGCCCCCGTGGCCTTGGCCTCATTCCTCGGCCCGGTCACGTTGGCCTGGAATATATGGCGCCCCCCCAAAATTTTCTTGGGGGAATTCAGGGGTTTGGCAGGACCGTTTGGCGGAGTGGGCTCTGAGAGGCTGGACAGGACCAGTTTAGGCTCTGAAAGGCTGGGCTGGGCCAGCGGAGGCTCTGGACGGCTGGACGGGACCAGCTGAGGCTCGGGACCGCTGGACGGGACCAGCTGAGGCTCTGGATGGCTGGACGGGACCAGCTGAGGCTCTGGAAGGCTGGATTGTACCAGCGGAGACTCTGGTGGATTGGACGTAACCAGTGAAGGCTCAGGACGGCTGGACAGAACCAGCGAAGGCTCTGGATGGCTGGACGGGACCAGCTGAGGCTCTGGAGGATTGGAGGTAACCAGTGAAGGCTCAGGACGGCTGGACGGAACCAGCGAAGGCTCTGGAAGGCTGGACTGCACCAGCGGAGGCTCTGGAGGACTGGACGTAACCAGTGAGGGCTCTTGAGGTGCGGGCTCTGGACGGCGCTCTTGAGGAGCGGGTTCTGGACGGTGCTCTTGAGGAGCGGGCTTTGGACGGCGCTCTTGATGAGCGGGCTCTGGACGGCGCTCTTGAGGAGCGGGCTCTGGACGGTGCTCTTGAGGAGCGGGCTCTGGACGGCTGGACGACCCCAGCGGAGATTCAGGAGGGCTGGGCGTCTCCAGCGGAGACACTGAAAGAGCTAGCTCCGGGCGAGCGGTCACTGGAGGGCGCTCTGGCGGCGCAGTCACTGGAGGGCGCTCTGGCGGCGCAGTCACTGGAGGGCGCTCTGGTGGCGCAATCACTGGAGGGCGCTCTGGCGGCGCAGTCACTGGAGGAACATCGGCCATTTTGGCAGGGGAAACAGGAACGTCGGCCAGTTTGTGAGCTAGCATGGCCGCCCGTACTGACCTCAACGGTGGGTCGAGCACGCTGGCCATCAGAATTGGCAATAACGTTGGAGGGCTGGCCGCGAGTTCCGGGCTGGCAAGGTGGGAGAAGCTATTGGTTTGGTATGTGAGGGGTCCAGGCGAGGGGTAAGCCGGCAAGACGGGCTGGGTTTCGTAGTGGGTTGGATGAGGAAACTTACCATCACTCTTTATTTCTTTAACCTCGATACTAGAGCCATTTATATAAAGAGTGAGGTTGATTAGTTCAATCAAGGAAAAATCACATATGGGGGAGTTGCATCGGATTGTTTCCTCATCCAATCCCATACGAAACACCACAGCAAGAGTGAAGTCGGGCCAGCTTACCCGATGGGAGAGCTCAAGGAATTCCTCCACATACCACTCCAATGTTCGCCCACCTTGCCGTAGGCTCCATAGCCTGTCCTCAGCGTCCGACAGTTTCAATGATTCGGGAGAGACACCGCTGAATGCTGCGTTCGCCTCCATGAGTGAGCTGAAGAAATAATTTTTTTTGCGGGGCTGGTATCCTGTCACGACCACACACAAAGGAAGAAGGTGAGTATCTTTCAGGATATTTATTAACAAACGTGCACAGTTCAACACACGTGCAAACAGGTGAATAAGGTTCTCTGTAGTCGAATCTTCAAAACACAACACAACAGGTGAGTTCAAGTTCATAAGTATCGTAGCGATAGCAACAGTCACTTCCCTTTGACACGGTTAACGTGTTTCACAGGAGAACATCGGAGCAATCCACGAGGAGCACAGGAGAGACAACAGGAAGGGGAGAAGATCCACAGAGAGACATCTATGCAACTTCGATACCAGCCGCTGAGTGAATGTCTGGGAGAGTATTTAAAGGGAGTGGTGATTACGGGTGCAGGTGACGGTGATAGAGCTCTGGTGATGGGCGTGGTGCAGTGATTGGGACTGAGGGAACGTGCTGAGGGTGTGACACAAATCAATGAAATCAAAGAATAATTTAAGCCATTTTAGAGTGTAGTTTACAATCACTAAATATACAAATATAACAAATATATATTTTGTTAAAAGTACAAACTGTTATAATCATCTAATGTCATTAGTTAGTCCGTTGTCACTTCTGTTTTGTTTCACAGATTTCAGCAAGTTTACACTGTTTCGGCAGATACACACACAAAAATAGTATTTCTCAATCTTTCTTCAGATACAGAAATGTCAAAAAGTACCGCGCTAGAAATCATGTGACATGAGCCCAGCAGTCTTAAACTAAAACATGAACTTTAATCACAGTATAATGATACTAACTGTAGTTTCTCCAGCTTGAATTGTGGGTTCATCAGTAGATCACTGAGGTCTTTCACTCCAGAGTCTCCTAGTTTATTCCCGCTCAGGTTCAGTTCTCTCAGGTGTGATGGGTTTGATTTCAGAGCTGAAGTCAGGATGAAACACTGTTTCTCTGTAATACTGCATCTCCACAGACTGGAGACAGAAAGAGAAAAGACAATGATCACTAGGAAAAAGAAAAGTCTGATTTAACTTTTCCTTAGTTCCTTTCTGTTCTAGCTCGTACTAATCTGAATGACATCTGAAACTTTGCATTATAACCAATTATGTGTTCATTTGCCTCTTTTTGATTTTTACAGATTTTGTATCACTTTAGTATAGGGACCAATTCACAATGTGGACTAGTTGCTTATTAGCATGCTATTTATTAACATTCAATGTTTTATTAGTGCTTAAAGCACATATTCTGAATGATCATATTCTACATCCCTAATCTTAACAACAACCTTACTAACTATTAATAAACAACAAACCAGGAGTTAATTGAGGAAAAAGGCATAGTTAATGATTTGTTAATAGTGAGAATTGGACCTTAAAATAAAGTGTTACCCTATCTTTTTTTTTTTTTATGGAAGAAGATGCAAATCTCATGATATTTCTGCAGAACAACATGTAGACAATCAGTACATTGTTCGGCTACTAATTTAACTTGGGATCATCTTTAATCACACTTTAACTGTTGTACACTATAGTGATACTAACTCTAGTTTCTCCAGCTTGAATTGTGGGTTCATCAGTAGATCACTGAGGTTTTTCACTCCAGAGTCTCCTAGTTCATTCCACCTCAGGTTCAGTTCTCTCAGGTGTGATGGGTTTGATTTCAGAGCTGAAGTCAGGATGAGACACTGTTTCTCTGTAATACTGCATCCACACAGACTGAAGACAGAAAGAGAAAGAACAATGACTCAGATCTATGATGATCGCCGTTTTAAAGAACTACAGCAGGCGTTTAGTATCCAATAACCTGTTTAAAATCACATTAGTTCTGTATGATGAAAGGTACTGTTTCATTGTATTCTTTTTTTTTTAACCATTTATTTAATGCCTCTATTCTTTATTATCTGAAAAAGGCTGATTTGTGCAAGCACACAATCAGTACATTGAATTAAATGCTGGAAATTAATAAATTACTTGCAAGATTTAAAAAAAAATATACTAATAATAATAAATAAAAAAACATTGCACACCAGTGCACTGCTATAAACAATTTAACTTAAGACCTGTTGTCGTTAAATAAATAAACTTTAATTGTACTTCAGTTTCTCCAGCTTGAATTGTGGGTTCATCAATAAATCACTGAGGTTTTTCACTCCAGAGTCTCCTAGTTCATTCAAGCTCAAGTCCAGTTCTCTCAGGTGTGATGGGTTTGATTTCAGAGCTGAAGTCAGGATGAGACACTGTTTCTCTGTAATACTGCATCTCCACAGACTGAAGACAGAAAGAGAAAAGACAATGACTCAGATGTATGGCAATCAACTAACCAATGTGTTTTGTGTCATTCAGACTTTTGCTGGCAAATAAATATGGATATAAGGGTGCAGGTAGCATGGAAAAAGACTACAGTGTTCATTTAAATATACTACTAAATGTATGGTATGCAAATGTTAAAAATGTTACAAATAAGCCAAGTTACCAATTAAGATGTGATCCATTTATCCAAATGACTTCAAGCATTCATTTCACATCAATTTTTTGCTCACTGGGGTAAATGTGTTCATGTCTGTTTGTTCTCAGACACACTGCCGACTCGTTACAAGCTTTTTACGAGCAGTGTTGAGACTAGACTATCGCATTACAAAAAATATAACGCGCTCCTGTGCTGCCGCCGCCAAGTGAACGTCCATCGATGCCAGAGAAGTGTAAACGGTCGCCATCCATTCGGGCACAGAGTGAGCGGTCGCCGCCGCCTCGGGAACAGAGTGAGCGGTCGCCGCTGCTTCGGGAACAGAGTGAGCGGTCACCGCCGCTTCGGGAACAGAGTGAGCGGCCGCCGCCGCCGAGCGAGCGTCCACCGCCGCCAGACAGGCGTAAATGAACTCAAAGCGAGCGGCCGATGCCGCCTCAAAGGACATCTCCCCCGCTGGACCCACTGTTGGAGTCTGCATTCTGTCACGTTTGGGAAATGATGATGTCTGGGTCCAAATGCAGGGAAGGTGTTTTTAATGAACATAAACAAATAAACAAACAAAAACAAAGGCCAACATGGCAAACACGACGGGAACTAGGCAGAGCAGGATAAACACAGAACTGAAGACAGGATACCGGGTACAGGAAACAATGCAGACTCACAAGAGTGGTGGGAGAGTGGAGATTATAAAGTCTGTGGTGATAGTGAACAGCTGTGGAGGAAACGAGTATAATCAAAGACAGGTGTATGCAATTCAGGGGAATGAGGTGCGTGAGGAAGGAAGACAGCGACATCGTGTGGAGGAGGGAAAGGCTGCAGCCCAGAGTCATGACAGCCAGACCTTCAGACTGACGGCTGAAGGTCTGGTATTTAAGGCAGCTTTGATTGGCCAAGGCCCGCCCATAAGGCCGTTTGACAGACATGTCAAACAACCAATCACAGTTCGTTTCGTTCAGAGTCACGTTTCGGGGTGTAGAAATGCCCCCAAAACAACAGACTGGCATGCAACAAGTCAGACATTGATATAACCAGCATTGAAAGTTAACAAAGAAGAGGGAGAACAAGCAGTAAGTCAGTTATTTGTATGCGAACGTCGCGACTGTGTTTAACAACAACAGCGTCTGCATAAGCAGCTTTCAGCAAAACGCGAGTAAATCAGTCTGCGATTTGTTTCCCGGCGGACCGAAAATAAACGCGACACTCGCGTGTTCCGGAAATCCGATCAAATTCAACTAATCAGATCACGACTTCGACATTCCTGAAGTGTTTCCAGTTAAGTGAACCATATGTATCAGACGTTTAGCCAACATTCCGTGGGCGTGACGTCTGAGGCTGAGACTATGGTATAGTAGACCTACCATATACCCTTTTGCTGGAAATAGCAATAAACTAGGCTACATTTTGGCATTTTAGAATGCCTAGTCATACTTCTGTAAATATTTTGGTAAAAGTAACTGTAGTGTAACATATTAAAATTCCAAGACAGTAATATTGTAATGAAACTAATTACAAAAGACAGTAACTAGTAATATATAATGTATTACATTTTGGAAGTAACTTGCCCAACATAGATTTTGAGGTTTCATTTGTCAACATTAATTACATTAGTTAACATGAACTAGTGATGAAAAACTAGCATGACATTTAATAACCTTAATGCAAGTTTCAACATTTGCTAATACATTTGTATACATATATATAAGTGTTGCTGTTGGACAATTATTCTTGAGTGATTTATACAGTTTTTAATGTTATACGATGTAATATTTGTGTTGTTTTATTTTTGTAATGTTTTTTCTCATCCAGTATTTTGAGGAGGCACTACGCTCCTGGTATATTCTTAATCTATGACAGCAATATATTAGAAACTAGGTTAGTGGATAATTCAGCAGCAAAAGTTATTGTAGAAACATCAGTGCACAATATTAACCAATTAATGAATCCAAACATTTAGTGATAAAACAATTACTAGGGAACAATTAAAAGTGTAGCACTAAATCTGGCAAAGTTACACATTGCTATTTGTATTTTTTATTTGTTATTTTATTGCTTTATGAAAAATATATTAATGTATTATATCTGTACTACAATTTACTGAGCCTTTTCTTCTAATAGTTTTACATTTCAGTTACTGTCTGCATTAAAAACAATGAATAGTCTTTCTATGCCTGTTTTTTGTTCTAACAGACACCAGGGTAGTAAATGATTAGTAATGATTTAGAGAAACAAAACACTCCAGCAAGATAAAGCACTTTTATGCAAAATCCTAGACATTTATCTACAAATCAAGTATATTAATGGGAACACTGAATGATCTTGGAGAGATTTTTACCGATATGACTGTCGTAACCAAATGCAACCAGGGTTTGAATTAAACAGAGAACGACTGACAGCAGCAGCAGAGAAAAGAGTTTACATGAACTTTAATGAAAGGACCTAAATATTCATCTGTACCTCACATTAAGCTGTAGTACTTTATAAACTTTTATTGTGCTTAATAATGCTTTTATGCCTTTCCTGAGGTTTAACAGTAACACAGGACAGTACACATAATATTGGATTTGGATCAGTCCTGTCTGACCTGAACCAGCAAATAATGGTAGTATCGGTAGCTGATACCCGATTTGAGTGCTGAATTGGCTCATCTCTAGTTTAAAGCTTAATGTCACTTTTTAAATCCCCGTTTAATTTTAATAGTTCACATTATAGTGGCTCTTTCTGAAAAAAAAAACTGCTCTGAAAAACAAATGAGGAAATATCATCAACCATTGTAACATTACTATTAAAAGTAATGTAACATCTAAAATAGACAAACAATACTCACTTCAGTGTGTTGAGTTGACAGTGTTTATCCTCCAGTAGAGCAGAGATCTGATTCACTCGTGTGTCTCCTAGTTCATGTTCACTCAGATTCAGCTCTCGCAGGAGTAATGGGTTTTTACCCACAATTCCAGTCACATACTGACAGGCTTCATCTGCAGCAGGACCCACAAACCTGCAGAAGAGAAGAGAACTTAATTTAGTTCTAAACTAATGGCCGATTGCATTACAAAAATGACTGATAAGATAAAAAGAAAAAAATATTATTCTAAAAATGAGCGCTAGTTATTGTAAAACGTTAAATACACAAATGAATACATAAATGCTTGAAAACAAAGTCTAATAGTCACAGTTCTGTTCAGTTCTACTGTGCCAGCCAGTCATGAAGCAAAGAAACATCCCATAGAGCAGAAAAGCAAAATCTCACTAAATCATGATTATCAATATGAATACAGAGAGTGAAATTTCAAGCCTTTTTTAAAGATTTTTTTTTTTTTTACTTTTATGCAGGAGGAGTGAGAAATGTCCACACAGAGAAATCTGGCTTGAGAAACTGGCTTGAGGAATCTCACAGACCTGCTGTAGAGATACAGTGATAAAGTGAATCTGAGCTTGATGGAAATTAAACTGCAGTGTGTTCTTTTAGTATTTGACTAAAAGGTTACATTCAATATTTTCATTAGAAGTGTTCATAAAAAAACGATTTGTTATGTTAATTAAAGGTATTTCACACTCCAGAATAATAGCACAACATAATCATTACAACAGAACCAACAGCATCTGATCATTTTGATGCAATAAATTCTCCAGGTTATCGCATAGCTTAAAATAAATTAAGCCTACACAATATTTATTTAATTTGTATTATTTCATCACATCTCACCTCACTGTCTTGAGTTGACAGTTTGGATCCTGTAGTAAATCATTGAGCTCCTTCACTCCTGATTGTCCAGGATCATTTCCTGTGAGATCCAGCTCTATCAGGTGTGAAGGGATTGATCTTAGAGCTGAAGCCAGAGCTTTATAACCTTCTTCAGTGATACTGCAGTTTGAGAGTCTAGAACCAGAATGAAAATGCCACATGTAACCGATTAATCAATTATTCTAGAGATTACTGGAACAATATAAATCCCTTAAGTGGATTTCATTTTATTCCACGTACAAATAAACTAAAACTTAATTGCAAAGCAAAACTGACAACTGAATATGGGGACAAACAAACAAAAAAAAGATTAATTTAGAATGTCCCCATAATGATATGAATACCAGTTAAATTGATGTTGTAAATTCAATATAGGCTCATTGGAAATATCAATGTCACGCTGCATGGATGGGCCCGGAGTTTTGCCAAGAACAAAGCCATACTTACAATGCAAACTGTGAGCCAATACAGGTCCTTCTCAAAAAATTAGCATATTGTGATAAAGTTCATTATTTTCTGTAATGTATAAACTGAAGTAGTTCAAGCCTTTTATTGTTTTAATATTGATGATTTTGGCATACAGCTCATGAAAACGCAAAATTCCTATCTCAAAAAAATTAGCATATTTCATCCGACCAATAAAAGAAAAGTGGTTTTTAATACAAAAAAAGTCAACCTTCAAATAATTATTTTCAGTTATGCACTCAATACTTGGTTGGAAATCCTTTTGCAGAAATTACTGCTTCAATGCGGCGTGGCATGGAGGCAATCAGCCTGTGGCACTGCTGAGGTGTTATGGAGGCCCAGGATGCTTCGATAGTGGACTTAAGCTCATCCAGAGTGCTGTATCAAGGCACCTCAGTGGGAAGTCTGTGGGAAGGAAAAAGTGTGGCAGAAAACGCTGCACAACGAGAAGAGGTGACCGGACCCTGAGGAAGATTGTGGAGAAGGACCGATTCCAGACCTTGGGGGACCTGCGGAAGCAGTGGACTGAGTCTGTAGTAGAAACATCCAGAGCCACCGTGTACAGGCGCCAGGTCAAGCCACTTTTGAACCAGAAACAGCGGCAGAAGCGCCTGATCTGGGCTACAGAGAAGCAGCACTGGACTGTTGCTCAGTGGTCCAAAGTACATTTTTCGGATGAAAGCTAATTTTGCATGTCATTTGGAAATCAAGGTGCAAGAATCTGGAGGAAGACTGGGGAGAGGGAAATGCCAAAATGCCTGAAGTCCAGTGTCAAGTACCCACAGTCAGTGATGGTCTGGGGTGCCATGCCAGCTGCTGGTGTTGGTCCACTGTGTTTTATCAAGGGCAGGGCCAATGCAGCTAGCTATCAGGAGATTTTGGAGCACTTCATGCTTTCATCTGCGTAAAAGCTTTATGGAGATGAAGATTTCATTTTTCAGCACGACCTGGCACCTGCTCACAGTGCCAAAACCACTGGTAAATGGTTTACTGACCATGGTATTACTGTGCTCAATTGGCCTGCCAACTCTCCTGACCTGAACCCATAGAGAATCTGTGGGATATTGTGAAGAGAAAGTTGAGAGACGCAAGACCCAACACTTTGGATGAGCTTAAGGCCGCTATCGAAGCATCCTGGGCCTCCATAACACCTCAGCAGTGCCACAGGCTGATTGCCTCCATGCCACACTGCATTGAAGCAGTCATTTCTGCAAAAGGATTCCTGACCAAGTATTGAGTGCATAACTGTGCATAACTGCATAACTTTTTTGTATTAAAAACACCTTTCTTTTATTGGTCGGATGAAATATGCTAATTTTTTCAGATAGGAATTTTGGGTTTTCATGAGCTGTATGCCAAAATCATCAAAAATTAAAACAATAAAAAGTCTTGAACTACTTCAGTTGTGTGTAATGAATCTAAAATATATGAAAGTCTAATGTTTATCAGTACATTACAGAAAATAATGAACTTAATCACAATATGCTAATTTTTGGAGAAGGACCTGTAACTCCATTCAAGCCTGTTTTGAATATCCAGGTGCTTTTTTTCTTTGTCAAATTGAAATGTAAGGCCTCAGTTAGCATGTTAAATTATCAAGTTCACGACAATACCATTTGAAAAATACATGCGACAAAAATGGCATGTTTAGAAGGCTTGGCAAAAGAAAGCCTCTTCTATCTAAAAAAAAAAGCTTGGCAGCACAGTTTAGGTCTGCAAAGTTGCATCTGAACAAAACAAGTCTTCTAGAAAAATGTCCTTTGAAAAGACAAGACTGAAGTGTTTGACTAAAAGGTTACTTCTAATATTTTCATGAGTTTTTTCAAGTTTTTTGTTCATGTTAATTAAAGGTATATCACACTCGAAAATAATAGCACAGCATGAATAATCATCATCAGTACAACAGAACCAACAGCATCTGATCATGTTGATGCAATAAACTGTCCAGATTATTACATAGCTAAAGTAAATTAAGCCTGCACAATATTTATTTATTTTGTATTATTTCTTCAGATCTCACCTCAGTGTCTTGAGTTGACAGTTTGGATCCTGTAGTAAATCACTGAGCTCCTTCACTCCTGATTGTCCAGGATCATTTCCTGTGAGATCCAGCTCTATCAGGTGTGAAGGGTTTGATCTCAGAGCTGAAGACAGAGCTGTATAACCTTCTTCAGTGATACTGCAGTTTGAAAGTCTAGAACCAGAATAAAAATGTAAAGTTCAGCTGATTAATCAGTTATTCTAGAAATTACCTGAACAACATAAATCCCTAAAGTGAATTCTCTTTATTCCTCATACAAATAAACTAAAACTTAATTGCAAAGCAAAACTGACAACTGAATATGGGGACAAACAAAAAAGAGAACTTTGGAATGTCCCCATAATAACAGGAATACCAGTGCACTTAATGTTGTAAATTCAAGGAAAGGAGGTGAAGTGAAGCCAAGTATGGTGACCCATACTAGGAATTTGTGCTCTGCATTTAACCCATCCAAGTGCACACACACAGTAGTGAACACACACCCGGAGCAGTGGGCAGCCATTGCTGCGGCGCCCGGGGAGCAGTTGGGGGAACGGTGCCTTGCTCAAGGGACTCACCTCAGTCGTGGTATTGAGGGTGGAGAGAGTGCTGTACATTCACAATCTCCACCTACAATCCCTGCCGGACCTGGGACTCGAACCTGCAACCTTTGGGTTACAGGTCCGACTCTCTAACCATTAGGCCACGGCTGCCCCTATAGGCTCATTGGAAATATCTATGTTACGCTGCATGGATGGGCAGGGAGTTTTGCCCATAACTGAGCCATACTTTCAATGCAAACTGTTTGCCCTGACAGAAAATGAATGCTTCCAGCTATTGCTGCTAAAAGTGGATCTATAAGCAATTGACTCATAGGGGGTCCTAACTTTTCACACATAGCCTTTCCCTCTTGACTGTATTGTTCTTAAATAAATATTGTCACTGTGTGATATGTCATGTGAAGATGTTTATCTGTGGATTTATTTTCCAAATTTTAAGACTTGCCAAGGACCAGATTTTTTACAGAAAACAATGAAATTCACATGACTGTTTATGTATGTTGTGCATCTCCATAATTGATGCCGAACCGAAACGCATCTCTATGCATCGCCAACAATTCGATGTATTAAGGAAGTTTTGACATTTGTGCTTTTTACCGTATCTTAAAAACATTTAAATGGCTAAAGTCTGAATACATTAGATTAAATCTGATACATATCAAGCAGCTATTAATGTGATGGGATACAATTCACTAAATTCAGCAACATTTTACTGATTTATGTATCATAAATCAAAAGGCACGATATCATATATGGGGTCATACCATATGATGAAGTCTTTAAAAAGGAAGCAGAAACATTATAACATAGATTTAGTATTTGTTACAGTAATTTTTTTCTAGCAATGAGGTAGAAGCTGGACCTATTTACATCGATTAAATTTCTAAATCCAAATACCTATTACATTCCCTTAATAGTTACTTCACTCATAAAAAATAGTGTTCTCTTAGTATTTGACTAAAAGGTTACTCATAATTTTTTTATGATAAAGTGTCCATAATTGTGCATGTTAATTAAAGGTATATTACACTCCAGAATATATAGCACAACATGATTAAGCCTTTAAAAAAAGGAAGCATAAACATTACAATTTGCGCTCAGAAATTTGCCGCAGGCAGCTGGTATAAACATAAGCATTGACTAGAGTGGCTGAGATCAGCTCCGCTGGCTGTCTTGGAGCCAAACTGAACTACAACATGCACTGATGACAACAATTAGACATGCAGCGGTAACATTATCACAATATGACAGATAAAAAAAAGATTTTTCTAACTAAAATTCATGAATGCACATTTACCACTTTTTGAAGATAGCGGGTAGCAGAGAATAAAACTGAAAGTAAAGTGGAACCACTCCATTTTGGGGGTGCACTAGAACATGCTATCATGCTTGGTGGTTCGAAAAACACATAATTTTTCACATAATTTACATTATGACAATGGATTTCTCCCCAGGCTGGAACAAACGGCTTGATTAGTTCCGGGTTCCACCTTTCGAAAATCCAAATGTGTTGTGATTGGTTAGCAGTCCCACTGCGTTGCAATTGGTGATCAGCTTACATGGCGTTCAGTACATGCCCCTTCCCAAAGCAGCAAACTAGATTAAAGTGATTCTTACACTTGTCTATGCTATTTTAAAGCTTGGGAGTGCCAGGATTATTTTTAATATAATTTCGATTGCATTCGTCTGAAAGCAGGAAGTCTACAGCAGGGTTGGTCCTATCGCCAGCCTACGAGATCACCGATACATGATATTATCATTATTGTGCTAATGTATTTCATTATTTACATGCCCGATACCATAAGGCTAGTGAAGCTATCTACACTGTATGATGAATAAATCTCTTACTTCTCCGCATCCGCGGATGATCGTCATTTTTGACTTATCACTCGTGTTTACAGCAGCTGCGGCTCCACGTGTTTCAACCCTCTATACCCGGGGTCGTCAACTGGCGGACCGCGGTCCGGATCCGGACCGCGAAAGCTTTTGACATATTTAAATAAAAAAATGCCAAATGCTAATTTCTAATAAATTAATTTATATCAAGCACACCAGGGTCAGCGTTTGGGTGCTATCTTACATGCAGTCATGAGAGCAGAGATCAGCGCATTGCGTACAGACAGATGTAGCTTTTACTGTTATTCAGCTACGCAATATGTTAAAGTGAAAGTAAAAACAGCGACGTGCACATTCTCTCAGAGACAATGATAGACGAATATACTTAATATGCTGATATTAATTTACTTCCCTAATATTTCTCTTGTGCGCTGAACACAGTGGGGGAAAAATAAAAAGAATGTATTTTGTGTAGGCTAAGGGTTGTTTTTGAAAGTCTGTGTTTAAAATAATTTTCATTGATGACTGCAGTATTATTAGGGGTTAAGAAAGTCTTAATTATGATTTCAGGTTGTCTTAAATGTGGGGACTAAAAGGCAAGAATTGCGATGAAACTTTATAAGGCTATCCATTGAATAAATATGAGCGCTGCATGTTTCAAAGTCAGCTGCGGCGCTGCTTTGTGTACCATTCTGATAGCACCTCCTGCTGGAAGAGAATGATCTGACATTTTTAATCAGCTCGTCTCAATCTTCTGTTGTCAAAAAGACCAATGTGAAAATCAGGCCTAGTTTTAGGCAGCAAACACGTAGAGTTGTAAATGTGAACTGATAGATCGACAAGATCATGTGTTATATAGGAATTTAAACAATTAAGGCAGTAAAATATGTATATGTTAATTAATATAATACTTGATTGACAATAATTGTTTAAAATAATATACAAATTGATACTTTTGACTATTGAAGGCTGGAATGTGAAGTTTATAATTTAAGAAATCTTTTTTGTTTTGTAAAACCTGCATCTGAATTGTAAATCATGCTTTTTACAGTCATTTTAATTAATTAATTATTTATTTATTGTTCAGGTCTTTTAAAAGGTATTTAAATGTCTAGAATTTAAGCTAAAACATACTGCAGAAACTCTGGTCTCGCAAAAAAACATAAATAGTTTTTTATATATAATTGTCCGGACCTCGGCTGGTGAGCAGGGTTCATTACTGGACCTCGAGCCGTTTTAGTTGCAGACCCCTGCTCTATACCATGAGGTATATAAGTGAAAAAGCATAATTGGACTCCTTTTAATATTTGTCTCAATATAACTTACCTCAGTATCTCCAAATGACACTTTGTATTCTTTAGTCCAGTGCAGAACAACTTTACGCCTGAATCCTGCAGATTATTATTGTTCATGTTCAGCTCTTTCAGATTGGTATCTGATCCAAGAACTGCAGACAAAGCGTGACAGCTTTTGTCTGTTAGGCCACAATCATTTAGCCTACAATGGAAATATGATTACAAAATTATTAGATTAAATACATTGGTTAAACACAAATAATAAATGCATTTTTCTCCTATAGCTTTAATTACAATGAAATATACATTTATAGTCTTGATCATCACCTTTGCCATTGTGATCATGTGCTCAACACTGGCTACAACGCTCAATGCTGTAACAACTCAATGTAAAAACATGATACTCTTTATAGAGTGCTCACAAAAATAAATAAAAAATAGGCACAGGAGCCTTTGAAAGCAGCCACTAAAAAATAATAAAAAAAAAAAAATCACTAGGTAGCTGATTATCTGTTGACAGTCACTGCAAACCTCAGCATGAATGAACATAGCACATTTTGCTACAAACAATAACTGGTTAAAGGAGAACAAAACTCTTCATTCTCATCTAAAGGAAAAACACAAGAAAATGTTGCTGGGCGTTGAAACAGTAATGAGAATGGTAACGTAATTATTGAGATAAAGATATATGATGAGAGATATATGATAAAGACATGATTTGATACATTTTTATAAAACAATAAGATTTGAATGTTTGATATAATGTTTATACACCAAAAGCAGAATGAAACACTGAGACTCATTTGAACTACACCTCATGGACTGTTTATCTGCTCGGCTCAAAGGTCAAACAGCAGCACAGCAAAATCTCATTAGAGTAGATGCATTTACTCACTGATAAGTGTCACGCAACCACTAAACAATGCTTCGAGATCCAATGTGAAGTGCTTGAATTCAGGGAAGAACAGAAATTACTCGTAATTTAAACTAGTTTAAAGCTGGATGAAACAGGGCTGACAAACACTGTGCACACTGAGTCAGAAGATCTGGACTTTTGTCCATTTATACTAAATGTATTTAGAGGATTGTTTTTCATACAGATACCCAGAAAAGTTACATTTCACCCTGGTATTATGGTGCTATGTTAGTGCATTTAACTGTGGTTATCATGATTTAAATGTACACTACTAGGGAAGACAGATAGTGTATTTTAATAAAACTTCAACAATTAGAATTATTCAGTTTTACTCTATAAATATCAGGTTAATACAATTACAATGGCCATATCGTTCAGGCTTAATCTCCCAGAAAAACAAGATTTTCCAGGACATTTAACATTTTATCTCATTTTTCATGGGCTGAACTTTATGTCATTATTTTTTGGTTTCCCAGGATACATGGGAACTCTGAGATGAATGTATTTTTCAGATAAAAGCGAGAAAATGACTTACAGTGCTCTTTTGGAGGTTTTGATGACTGCCAATAATCTAATGAGACACTCGTCTGATTTTTTGAATTTCTGAAGCTCAAACTCCTCCGGCTCCTCCTCTGATGTCAACAACACAAAGGCCAAAGCAGACCACTGGGCAGGTGAAAGATCAGCAGATGAGAGACTTCCTTTGCTAAGGTGGGTCTGAATCTCTTTTACCAGAGTTTGATCGTTCAGTTCATTCAGACAGTAGAACAGATTGATGGATCTCTCTGGAGACAGATCAGCTTCAAATTTCTGCTTGATGTACTGAACTATTTCCTTTTGGCTCTGGTCATTGTCGTATTCTTGCATCAACAGACCTCGTAAGAGTCTGCGATTGGACTGGAGTGACAGGCCGAGAAGGAAACGAAGGAAAAGGTCCAGATGTCCATTGTCACTCTTGAGTGCCTTGTCCACTGCAGTCTTGAGCAAATCAATCACATTTTCATTTTTGTTTTCCTGTCCTGAAGACTCATGAATAAATATATTTTCTTTCTTTGTGATCAGAAACAGATGTGCATAAAGAGCTGCAATGAACTCTTGAATGCTCAAGTGAACAAAGCAGTACATGGTACCAACAGTGATCCCTTTTTCCTCCATAAAGATCTGGGTACACATGCCTGAATACACTGATGCCTTATAGATGTCAATACCACAGGCTTGCAGATCTGATTCATAGAAGATCACATTGTTTTTTTCCAGCTGTTGAAAAGCCAGTTTCCCCAGTGAAAGGATGGTTTGTTTATCCCAGGAAACATCTGGTGTATAATCTCCATCATACTTTTGTCTGCTCTGCTGTATCTGAAAGCGGAGAAAGTGTGTGTACATTTGTGTCAGAGTCTTAGGAGTGTCTTCAGTATTTGACTCCTGCAGTGTTTTGGAGACATCATCAGCCTGATTGTATTTCAGATCATTATTTCTTTTCTCCTCCAAAATGTTCTGGAGAACAGTGGCTGAAATCCAGCAGAAGACTGGGATGTGGCACATGATAAAAAGACTTTTTGATTGTTTAACATGATCGATGATTTCTTTGGCCAGATTCTCATCCGTGATTCTTTTTCTGAAGTACTCTTCCTTTTGTGCATCATTGAATCCTCGTATCTCTGTCAGCCGGTCGATACAGTCAGGAGGAATCTTACTGGCAGCTGCTGGTCTGGTGGTGATCCAGATGAGAGCAGAAGGAAGCAGATTTCCCTTGATGAGGTTTGTCAGGAGAACATCCAGAGAGACTGGTGAAAATACATCATGCAACGTCTCATTATCCTTAAAGTTTACAGGAAGTCGACATTCATCCAATCCATCAAGGATGAACAGGACTTTAAATTGATTTCTTCTTGTAAGGTTTAGTCCTTTTGTCTCTGGAAAAAACTGGGTTATAAGGTCCATCAAACTTAGTTTTACTTCTTCCTTTAAGTTCATCTCCCGAAATGGAAGAGGAAATATGAAGCTGATATCTTGATTTTCTCGTCCTTCAGCCCAATCCAGAACAAACTTTTGCACAGAGACTGATTTTCCGATGCCAGCAACTCCTTTAGTCAGTACAGTTCTGATGTGCTTGTCTTGTTCAGGTGCTTCAAACAAATTTTTGCATTCAACCTGTATTTCTTGAGATTCATGACGTCTAGAAGCAACTTCAATCTGTCTTACCTCATGTTCAGTATTGACCTGTTCACTACAACCCTGAGTGATATAGAGATCTGTGTAGATGTTATTCAGAAGTGTAGAGTCACCTTGCTTTGCTATTCCTT
Organism: Garra rufa; assembly: GCF_049309525.1. NCBI lineage: Eukaryota > Metazoa > Chordata > Actinopteri > Cypriniformes > Cyprinidae > Garra > Garra rufa. The sequence continues at coordinate 18,585,823 of NC_133375.1, read as the reverse complement.
CAAAAACACATTGATACTTCTTCTTTAGGTTTGATTTTAGCTGATGAATGAATATTAGCTCATCTAAACACAAATACAGATATTTGTAATATTAGTTTCTCTCCTACATTTAAAAATGACAATATGACAGATGGCCATGAGTCTCTTACCTTCTAGAGTATTAGCAGCTTCATCTTGCTTCATCTCTCTCAGGAAGTAGAGTGTGAGATCAAGAGCTGCTTCTTTGACACTGCATCTGTTCTCATTAAAGTCCTTCACAAAGTACTGCAAGTCCTCTTTTTGTAATATTTTCTTAAACTTTTCCAATTCATTCTTTAGAAACATGATCATTTTGTTTTCGAGATCCTACAATGTAAGAAAAAAAAATGACAACAATAAAACAATCTTCATCTATATTTGGTCAAAACAATTGATCCTATTTGTTTTTTGTGAATAATTTTTTTTTTTTTTTATAAAAATGAGTTGTCTTACCTGGAAGATCCCTAGGAGATCATCTGTGAAATTTTTGTTTTTCTTGTGAGTTTGGAAATCTGAATCTAATGTGTCATATTGAAGCCTGTTAGCAAATAAAATAATAAACTGCATTTTCAGGCAGAAATCATTTGCAAACATTTTTAAACAAAGGGGAAAATACAGTGGCTGCTTAAGATCATGCTGTTAAGGTGTATGGTCTGTTTAGGTATTTTCAATATTTTTGTAAAAATGTATGTGTGTATATATAATTTAAATGATTTTGAAAATAATTATTCAAAATATCTTTTGCCTTTATTTGCCTGCTCCTATTGGCTGTTTGTAGATCATCCGTGTGATAATTAGTTATTTAAATAAATTGTATACCATGATTAAGTTTTGAACAATAAAATCTCATTAAAACTACTCACTGAAATATTTTCTAACAGTCAATGTGTGACCAACAATAAGCAGCACCAGTATTACCTTTGGGTAGATGATGTTTTTTTCTCACTGAAATCTGGTCCTATATCTTTTGACCAGTCACTCTTCACAGACACAGAGCTGAACACATGTGAGCCTGATCTTACACTAATGACACAGAGAACAGAGAGAGGGAAAAAAATAGAGCAAAAGATACTTCCGTTTTATTTCAAGAGCTTCAAGTGAAGCGAAACATTGATTCCACAGCCTTCACAATATCTACTTCACCTTAATATACAAGTGTCTCTAAAATCTTGTTATAGTACACCCATATTATACCTGTTCACATCTTCACATGAGAAAACAGGAATTAATGTAAACTATTGTAGTGAATTTATATTATCTTTCTAAAAAAAACAGACGAGCTGTCATTTCACTTTTATGGCCATACTGACACAATGAAAATGTTATTAATTCTAGGGCTTTCATTGTGAAGCATAGCACCACAGGCAGGATTTGGAATGGGAAATGGATGTAATCGCAAATCTGTTTTGCATCTTTTCCTACAAGTAATAACTGAATTAAAAGAGCTCTGTATTTTAATGCATACTAGTAAAAAAAAAAAAATGCAATTATGATGAGTAATGCTGGGATAATTTTTAAAGCGAACACAACTTGATATAGACTCTGTTTCACCTCTGTTTCTGTGAGAGATTCATCTCAGAGGGAGACTCCTTTCCTTGCTCCTCTGACATACTGCAGCTGAACAGCTCAACGCTGAGATATTTGCGGCGCAGAAGATGATCAGATGCTCATTATGACCTAGACATGACATTGTGACACTGAGATGAATATCACGATAGTTCAGAGGGGAAAACGATGATGGAAAAATAAGAAAGACAAATTACGAATGTAAAGTTAACAAACAATATGAAAAGAAAAAATATGCTTCAAAATATATTATGATGCAGAGATTAAACACTGTGCTACAAGAAAAAGCGGTGTTATATGCACACTATTTATGTTTTTCAACTTCATCAGTTCTTTTTTATTTGATATAGTTCAGTGATAGTTGGAAACTCTTCTCCTTGCGTTGCATGATGTAATGGCAGAAAAGAAATAAGGGAGAAATACAGACAAAGGAAAAGTAGGTTTTGGAAGAGATCTTTCTGCTGACCTTGCTGAAAATACAAAAAAAGGAAGTCATAGAGACACATTCGTACTCTCACAACAGTCCAGAAGGAACTTATCAGGTTTTAGTATAGGTCAATACCACACCGGACTTCTCCTTCAAGGAAGTCAAATTCAGGAGACGGACATAGTGCCTTCAGTCATTAGTGATCATAAAATGATCCATATAGTTATCAGCCTTGATAATAAAGATCTTGAGCATCTAATTTCAACAACTAAAAATTAAACGATTCACTTCTTAAAGATGTTCAGTTTAAGAATAAGGTTAAAAGTGTGATAGAGATGTTACAAGAAAGTCTTAAAGGGCGCAATTTTTGAAATATAAAATGTACAATTGGAATTAGAACAAATTTATGAATATAAAGCCAAGCGTGCATTTATAAGGTCAAGGAGAAAGTGGTTAGAAAAAGGCCCATCGAATTCTAAGTATTTAGGAATTAAGATATGTAAAACCAAAAACAAAGAATAAATCTTAATTATACCCCTTTAATTAAAAACATACAAAAGAAATTTTGAATGGGAGAGGCTTATCTAGACTAGTTTACACCAAAATGGTTATAGACACTCCAAAACGTATCATTAATGAGACAAATAAATGTATATATAATTTTATTTGTGAAAAAATAAACCAATACTTGAATAAAAAAAAAAAATACTTTGTAATCCACTTAACCAAGGTGGGCTAAATGTACTTGATGTTGAAATATCCAACACTTTCTTTAAAATGAAGCGAATACAAAATTATATTCGTTCAAAAGATAAGTTATGGTATTATATCCCAAATATTATTTTTGAAAGAGTAGGTGGTATTGAAATTCTTCTTAATTGAAAATGTATTATTAGCAAGCTTCCCAAAAAAAACTTTCCAATTTTTACAAACAGCCATTGTTATCATGGATGATTATATATACGAACACAATTTTCTCCCTCGCAAGTGTTTAATTTGAAACAATAAATAAATATATTGCACACCAATTGTTACACAAATTTAGTTAACTGGTTAAGACATTGGTTTGTTGGTTTCACGACTTTTAAATAGTAATGGTCACGTGCTTACCTATTCAGAGTTTTTAGAATTTTTTTTTTTTTAAATCATATACCTGTTAAGGAGTAAGTGATGGTAATTAATGCCATTCCCTCAGAACTTAGGAAATTATTAAGAAATTATATTAGATACAAAACCACATTTAGATTTCAGTCTTAAATTAGAAGGTATTTATATAAATAATAATAAAATAAAATAAATCTTTAAGACTACTAAGATTTGCCAAATTTCCAGTGTTTCTTTAGAAATCAGTTTTTGGAGATCACAATTTTTTAAGATGTCCAGATGTTTTAGTATCACTAATAAAATTAAAGGGGTATCATTCAATATTGTTCATCGTATTTATCCTGTAAAACAGGTCATTGTGAAGTTTTGTAAAGACGTTGACTTGAAGTGTGTTTTCTGTAAAAAGGAAAATTAGAGTATTGTACATTTATTTTATGATTGTATTTATACTCAATTATTTTGGTGTGATTTGTTTTTGTTGTTGTTCAAGTACTAATGTTGAATTGCAACTCAAGGAAAATTATTTTTATATAAGAATACTTTTGACTGTAAAGTTTGGTATATTGTAAATTTGCTCATTGTATTATATGGAAACTTAAAAAATCTATTCTTTAAATAGTTTGTTAATATTTGTTCTTATTTGTTTATGATTGTATTTGTTTTGTTGTAATTTGTGTTGTTGCCCTTGTGTCTTCTTTGTTCGAGAAACTGCAATAATAATCATTTTAAAAAAAAAGTTTTACCATGATCACTAAACGACGGAGGGTGGACAAATATTTCTGGCTGCTTACTTGCGCAACAAAGAAGGCCTGTAAATTATAATTTAACATTGCAACTGAAAAACGCTTACAGGATTTAAAATCCCTTAATCATTCCCCCAAATAACTGTAATTGTGGTAGCATTTAAACTTACTTGCAGTAGTACAGACGGTCTTGAGCAGCACAAACAAAACCCAGAAGTATTTGAAACACTTTCGATTTGTGATCGCTGGTAAACACATCCTCCTTCTTCTTCTTCTGGTGTTTTTGGCAAACCAACGAAAGAGGTGCATATCCGCCACCTACTGATCTGGAGTGTGGTGTGAACAGATTTGGTAGGAAGAAAAAAGAGAGAGAGAAAAATAAATAAATAATAAAATCCTTATAAATTACTTAAAAAAAATTAAATTCTTATATGTCCTGTCTTTTTTAGATAGCTAAAGAATTCCCCATTAATTCCTGATTTCATTTGTTTTTAGTGATATTATATCATACCCCATCAATCCTAATTTTTGACTAAATTGGTTTCTTTCTCTTTCATAAGCATCAAATTCTGTAAGAATGTGTTTTACTGTTTCTGGAATCCCACGTTTGTCACAACTGCCATTTTCATGTTTCCCTATTTTGTGTAAATTGTAGTTTAACGCTGCATGTCCTATTCTCATTCTTGTAATAATAACATCTTTCTTTCTACTACCCCATCCCATTCTCTCCTCTCCTACACGCGTTCCTGTATCTGGTGAAGATGCCTTCCCTTTGTTACACAATCCCATGACTTTTGTCATAACTTTCTGACTTCAGCTGAGATTAATTTCTTAAATTCAGTTTTGCTAATCGCTGTAAAAATGTCACTATGATTGGTAAATTAGTGACTGATGCAGACAGAGAGTCAGGTGTGCAGTGGAAATAGTTTATTAAGAATTTAAAAGCTTTATTGAAAAACATTTAACGTTTCATTTTAGATGCTTTAAGATGTAAGTAAAAGTATATGAAATAATTCACTCGAGCTGTAAGAAAATTCAACAGACAACAAAAATGAAGAACACAAGTTTGATACTTGAAGCAACTCTAGTAAAAGTCTTCTCACACTCAAAGCACATATAATCTCTCACACCAGTGTGTGTCTTCTGATGAACTTTTAAAGTCTGCAGATGTGAAAAACTCTTTCCACATACAGAACATGAATGTGGTTTCTCCTTTGTATGAACTTTCAGGTGATCCTTCAGGCTTGAAGCCCACATTGATCACATTCATGCAGCTTCTCTCTAGTGTGGATGTTCATGTGTGTCTTAAGGTTTGCTGATTGTGTGAAATTCATAATGGTGGTGTATTTGGTATATACTCCACATCTTAATAGTGCATCTGACTCTGATCTAAATAGTTCTGTCTTAAATCATATTTTCATCAGTCAGATGTGGAAACTGATTGGTCGATAACTTTTGACAACGTTTAATTCAGGGGTAAAAATAATTAATATGTAGGGCATTAACACAGAGAGTTTTGTTTTGTGACAAAGTTTGAGTTTTGTGCAAGAACAAAGGAAATCTGTGTGTGAATGGACTCATCTACATTCATGCTACAATAATGTGCTCTCGATATTTATATTTACATTATTATTTATTGGTTTGCTTTTTTCTTACTATAAACACTAAATCTGATTAAATGTTTAAAAATGTAATTTTTTCAGCCTCACTGATGAACTGTTAAGAATAATCACCAACCTGTTTGTTCTTTAGTGTGTTTCATTCTGCAGGGATCTGGATCTCTCATGTTCTCACTGTCCTTCAATAAACTCTGTCTCTGCAGATTTCACCAGGAGGTGCTTTGATACTTACTGAAGATGAAACAAAAAAACAAATCAGCCTCTTTTTCAGCTTAAAGAACATTTTGAACCTGTAAAAATCTTATAAAACCTTATAAATTATAATATAAATGATAAAGCAAAACTGTAAAAAAAAAATTTTTTTAAAGTTTACAGTTAAAAAGGTTACAATATCAATAAATCATGTGAAGTGAAAGCAGACATTGGCTAAACCAAATTATGATCATGTTGACACATTTTTACAAAAAAGGTACAATGATCTACATTAACAAAATATAGTCACATCCAAAGTTTCTGTAGTGAGAATAATCCAATGCTTGATCAACTCCACAATTAAAATATTACATTAAAAAAAATAATATTAGCATTAATATACTGTAATAAAAACATAATATACCAATAAAAAACACCAGGAAGTTGTTTTAAAAGCAAAAGTGAAATATAAATGTCAATTTCTCTTAAGTGTCACAGCCTCTTCTTCAGCTTCCGGAACAAGAACAGCTTACATGAAAAAACTATCTACTTTATTAAAGAGTAAACACACAACAAGTGATACACATGCGTTATTAAAAAAAAAAAAAAAAAGTGGCAGGAGCCGACAGAACTTCGAAAAACGATCCACAACGACTAGAATACAAGTGTTCCCGTCAGAAGGGGGAAGATCCGTCATGAAATCCACTCCTATGTGTGACCAGGGACGGTTTGGGACGGGCACGGGATGGAGCTTTCCTGCAGGTAGATGTCGGGGAGTCTTTGAGATGGCACACTCCTTGCAGCCTTGGAAAAGCGCCTCACATCCCTCGCCATGTCTGGCCACCAGATGCGCTCTGACAGCAGCGAGATCTGGCTGCTGGAGTGGCGACGGCTGGAGGACTGGACCAGTCGATGGGAGCAACGAAGATGTTTCTCAGGAGTATTGGCGTGGATGTCTCTGGAGAATCATGGAAGTCGTGGAGTCGAGAGAGGGCATCTGCACGGATATTTTTGGAGCCTGGACGATAGGTTATTTTGAAGCTGAAACTGGAGAAGAATAAGGCCGAGCGTGCCTGCCGTGGACAGAGCCTCTTAGCGTCGCGGAGGTACTGCAAATTTTTGTGGTCCGTGATCACATGGAACGGGTGTTGAGCTCCCTCCAGCCAATGCCGCCACTCCTCCAGGGCGAGCTTGATGGCCAATAACTCCCGGTTGCCGATGTCATAATTCTGCTTCGCCAGGTTGAGCTTCCTAGAGAAGTAAGCACACGGATGGAGATGTGGAGGAGTACCGTGGTGTTGGGACAAGACAGCTCCGACGCCAGTAGTGGATGCGTCCACTTCGACCACGAATGGATGATCTGGATCTGGATGTGTCAGGAGTGGAGCTTGGGTGAATGCGGCCTTGAGGGACTGGAAGGCTGCGGCAGCTTCGGGAGTCCATTGGAGAATCCGAGATGTCCCCTTGAGTAGGTTGGTTAATGGAGCCATGAGAATACTGTAATTGTTGATGAAGCAACGGTAGAAGTTTGCGAAGCCAAGAAATCTCTGGATTTCTTTTATAGTGATGGGTTCTGGCCAGGAGAAGACTGCTGACACTTTCCCCTTGTCCATGCGATCACCTTGCCGATCAATAATGTATCCCAGGAACTGGACGGACTGGAGATGGAAAGAGCACTTTTCAGCCTTGAGGTATAACTGGTGCTCACGAAGGCTTTGGAGGACCTCCGCAACGTGCTGGCGATGTTCGGACTCACTCTGGGAGTAGATCAAAATTTATACTATATAGTACATTCATTCATTTTATTATACAGCATTATTTATATTTTTGTAAATATATATTTGTTGTATTTAAAATACCTTATATTTTCATTCTTAACATTTCTCCATTAATACACTACCAGTCAAAAATCTCTCTCAATATCTGCTCACCAAATATTTATTTGATCCAAAATACTGCAAAAGTAGATCTGCCAAAATGTAAAAGTTTGCTTTTATACCAATTCACATTTAAGCATTGATGTTTATCTGCTATCTACAGTAAATTATCTGATTTTTATATTAATTCACACATGCATCTCTTCCTATTTCTATTTCAATTCTACATTTATCTGCCCTCTCATTAACATATAGGCAATGAAATATAGCAAATAGAAAAATTCAGGATCAAATGCCATGATCAAAAAAGTCAAATATTGAAATGTTAAGAACAAGAACAAAGTAATTAAAAAATAAATAAATGTACAGTTATGTAACTCACAAAAATCATTGTTCCCATAATTGAATCCATTTGAACATTGTTGTAATTGTGTTGTCATTGTGGCTGCTATTATGGAGTAGTGTTGTTTCTTTAATTGTTGTTTTATACTGTTGTAGTTCCTTGAGTGTAAGAAAGCCGCATTAGAAATAAAATGTATTATTATTATTATTTAGTTTTGTGTTTAATATTAAACATAGTTTAACACAGGCTAATGAAAAATGCTTAAATAACTTCCCCTGGTTTAACTGAATTTGTCAAAGACATCTCAATTTCCTCAGCACCCTTAACCGATCATTGCTGTATTTCTTTATCTTTCTGCTCGAATAAAAGAGAATCGCGAAACAAAGGGTTACTGGAAATTTAATTCTAATTTGTTAAAGCATAGTGAGTTTTGTTCGCAAATTAGATCAATGATAAATAGAGCAAAATTAGATAAAGAACACATTTCATTTACAAGTAAATGGGAGTACTTAAAACACAAAATTAGGGAATTTTCTATACATTTCAGCAAAAATTTGAGTAAAGCTAGAGCGCATTTGGAGGAAGAATTATCTAGAGAGCTAAATAATTTATGTAATAAAAGTGACATGGATGATGAAACCAGACTTAAAATTTTATCTTTACAATCCAAAATTGATCATTTGTATTTTCAAAAAGCCAAAGGAGCGTATGTGAGATCCAGAGCAAGATGGGAAGAGAAAGGTGAAAAAAGTAATAGTTATTTTTGCAGACTCGAAAAAAAGCGACAGGAAAAAAATACTATAAAGTCTCTTTATGTTAATGGAAATATAAATAACTGCCCAAAAATAATTTCTTATGAGATCTTTCAATTTTATAGCACTTTATATAGCTCAGCCTTCTCTGAAATAGATTGTAATAATTTTTTTGACAAAATATATATACTAACATACCACAGATTGATGAACATTTTAGAGATCTGTGTGAGGCGGATATTAAAATTGAAGAACTTGACAAAGCTATTGATAAATTATCCTCAGGAAAATCTCCAGGCCCTGATGGCCTTACCCCTGAATTTTATACATTATTTAAGGAAGACTTGAGGGGGTTATTGTTTAATGTTTTTCTTGAGTGTTTTCATAATAATGTACTTGCTTCAACTAGGAAGCAAGGACTAATTACTCTTATACCCAAGCCAGGAAAGGATGCTCGACAGATTGATAATCTTCAACCCATCACTCTTCTTAACTGCGATTATAAGGTTTTAGCTCACATATTTGCCAATAGACTAAAGAAAGGATTAGACCAAATAATAAGTGAATCACAATCTGGATTTATGAAAGGTAGATCAATACATGATAATATCAGATTAGTTTTAGATATTTTAGATTACCACGAATGGATTGAGGATGATGGTTACATTTTGTTTTTGGATTTTAAAAAAGCGTTTGACACAATTGAACACAATTTCATATTTGATTCTCTTAGTAAATACGGCCTTGGTAACAAATTCGTATCTTTAATTAAAATGCTATATAAAGACATAAATAGTTCTATATCACTGTCGCATGGGACTTCTCAGAGATTTAATATTACAAGAGGAATTAGGCAAGGATGTCCCATTTCCCCTTTCTTATTCATCTTGGCTGTAGAGATGCTCACTATTTTGATTATTAATGATAATAGTTTTGATAAACTCACAGTATTTGAAAGACAGATTTCTATTAGTCAATTGGCGGACGATACAACTCTTTTTTTAAAAGATAAATCTCAAATTGATAGAGCTATTAAATTAGTTAATCTCTTCTCCAATGCTTCTGGTTTGCATTTAAACATTAACAAATGTGAATTAATTTCAATTCATAACAGTGAATTAGATGCCCTATGCAATATCCCAGTTAAAACCTCTGTAAAATACTTGGGTATTACTATTACTTAAAATAATAATCATAACATTCAGGAAAATTTTGTAAACAAATTTCTAAAAGCAAAATCAATACTTAATAGTTGGTTACAAAGAGATATCTCAATTTTTGGAAGAATTTTGTTAACTGAAATGGAATTTCTTTCTAGATTTGTTTACCTCATCCCTTTTCATTTACTTAAGGAATATAACAGTACAATCTTTAATTTTATTCGGAAGAATAAGCATCACTATATAAACAAAAATGATTTGATTCGTAGTTATGAAGAAGGAGGTGTGAATGTTATTGACTTGGAAATATTGAATAATGTCTTAAAAACTCAATGGCTAAGATCATTTCTTAACAACATAAACAGTATATGGTATACAATATCATCTTCAGTGTTTGGGAAAGTAGGTGGTCTCAATTTTTTAGTCAAATGTGATTTTGAACTGTCCAAGTTACCTCTCAAATTGTCTCTCTTTCATCAACAGGTTTTGTTGTGTTGCAAATTAGCATTTTCTCACAATTTCAGTCCTCACAAGACTTGTATTTGGAATAATCGTTTTACTCTACACCGCAATAAGTCTTTATTTTATGAAAATTGGGTTAAATATAATATTATGTCTTTACTGGATATGATGGATAACCATGGTGACATTCTCAGATACAATTATTTCTGTCTGAAACATGGATTTGTATGCCATCCTAAAGAGTTTTATACAGTTGTAAATGCCATCCCAAAAAGTATGGTATTGTTGATCAAAGGAATTCTGTCTCACTATTCCGTGACTTTCTCTTTCCCATCTCTGTGTTTGGGTTCTTTTTCTATTAGAGATCAAAAATGTACTTAATTATTTATTTTATTGTAATATTCTTTTATCTTGATTTTGTAACTCAAATTTGGTTACTACTATGTATATACAGTTATGTCTGCCTTATGTTCTTGCAATTGTTTATTTTGAAATTTTTTATTTTGTTTAATTTAAAGCCTGTTTGATTTGTAAATTTGTTTATTTTCAATAAAAAATGGTTTATTAAGCATTTAGAACATTTAATTTTGGAAAAACATTTAACATTTAATTTTAGATGCATTTAGAGGTAAGTAAAAGTATGAAATTATTCATTCGAGCTGAAAGAAAATTCAACAGACAACAAAAATGAAAAACACAAGTTTGATACTTGAAGCAAACGTAAAGTAAAAGTGGAAAGTGGAAGTCTTTGACTAACAAACTTGTGATCAATTATAATATAAATATATAAATGATAAAGCAAAACTGTAAAAAAAAAAAAATTCTTTGAGTTGATTTCAATCTCAGATGAAACTGCTGCTCCTGAAGATGAAATTTATTCTCTATAAAAACTTGAGATGGTGTTTCTTTGTCCTATCACTCACTCTGGCAGTTTAGGACATATTTTATTACTCAGTGTCATATTATGTCATGTTTGGCGAGGTTGAAAAATCAGACTTAGAAAGTGCTGGATCTATGATCTACTTATGGTGTACATTTCTTATATGCCTAGATAAATGTGATGAACGACTGAAACTCTTCCCACATTCAGTGCAGTGATACGGTTTCTCTCCAGTGTGGATCCTCTCATGTCTTTTCAGGTGTCCTGAGTGATTGAATCTCTTGTCGCAGTGTGAACACATGTAAGGTTTCTCTCCAGTGTGGATCCTCTGGTGGGATTTCAGTTGATCAGCTGTAACAAAAGTCTTCTCACACTCAAAGCACATGTGATCTTTCACACCTGCATGTCTCTTCTGATGAACTTTTAAAGTCTGCAGATGTGAAAAAGTCTTTCCACATAAAGAACAAGAATGTGGTTTCTCCTCTGAATGAACTTTCAGGTGCTCCTTCAGGTTTGAAGCCCACACAAAGGTTTTGCCACATTGATCACATTCATGCAGTTTCTCTTCAGTGTGGACGTTCATGTGTGATTTAAGGGTTCCTCCTTGTGTGAAACTCTTCCCGCACTGATCACATGTGAAGGGTTTCTCTCCAGTGTGGATCCTCATGTGAACGTTGAGATTCTTCTTGCTCATCAAACTCTTTCCACACTGAGTGCAGGTGAAACCTTTCTTGTCTCTTCTTTTCAGTAAAGAAATACTTTCAGTCTGTGGGTGAGTGTTTTCTCCAGTTTTGACATGAAGTTGTTTCTCCTCCATTAGACCTGAAATTAAAGTTAAAAAAGGTTACAATATAAATAAATCATGTGAAGTGAAAGCAGATAATGGCTACATCAAATTATGATCATGTTGACACATTTTTACAAAATAAGGTACAATGATCTACATTAAAAGATATAGTCACATCCAAAGTTTCTGTAGTGAGAATGATCCAATGCTTGATCAACTCCACAATTAAAATTTTACATTAAAAACATAATACTAGCATTTACATACTGTACTAAAAGCTTATTATGTAACTAATAACTATTTTAAATGAATTAACTGGCCAATATTATCAATACTATTTCCCCAATTTTCACAAGAACAACAATGATAATAATAAAAGAAACATTTTTACTCGCTGAAGATAGAAAGTGCCCCCATATTATTTATTAGACTTTTTCTCCATCATTTTTTTAAACTATTAAAGTATTTTTCTACTAAATCTGATAGTTTTAATAGATATTCAGCCTCACTGATGAAGGATCAAGAATAATCACCAACCTGTTTGTTCTTCAGTGTGTTTCATTCTGCAGGGTACAGGATCTCTCATGTTCTCACTGTCCTTCAATAAACTCTCTCTCTGCAGATTTCACTTCTTCCTGATGCTTTGATGCTGGTCTTCACTTGTAGACTGATGGGAATATTCCAGCATTTATTGATGAACTGCAGTGGGAGGAGCTTCACTGAAGGAGGAGCAGATCTGCCAAAATTAAAGATAAATCAGTTACTACAAACTATTTGTTTAATATTTCACACATTTTAAATATTAATGTTCACCCATCTATCCATCTAGTGAAATAACTTATTTAACCACAAAGCTTTAATACTAATTCACAACTTATATCTCTTTTTATTTTCATTCACACATTTAGATTTAAACATTTATATGACCTCTTATTAATTTATATGCAGCACAAACAATAAATATAGGGAAACCCCCATACAATTACTAAATATAAACATTGTAAAAAAAGAAAATTGTAAAAGAAATAATAAACATAGAAACATGATTTTACAAATAAGGGTACAAATAAGCTGTCAATGAAGTTTAATTGAACAATTTGTTTTTGTATGTTTTAGTTTTAACAGTTTATCACAGATTCAGTAAATAAATGCTGTTATCTATGTATTGTAATGTCATTTGATTGTCTCATTTGCTTAAGTCTGCTGACAGCAATAAAAAGAGGTTAATGTGGCAATTTACAGATCTGAAGTCATCAGCATAATGAATGAGGTGAAAACAGGATCTATTAACATGAAAGAGGACTTTCAGCGTTAATGATAATATCTGATAATATCTGATGAGCCTCAACTATAAACACTTATTAAGAAAGCCATTAGGATCAGCAAAAAAAAATAAAAATAAATTAAATCCACAAATTAAAAAGAAGAGAAAAAAAAACTCGTAAATCTTGTGGAAAAATATAAAAAGCCTTTTTTCACATGGCTTTACAATTAAAAATAGCAAACGTGCACCGACACATTGAGGTTAAGTTTTGGTGTTTTAGAGGCTGATAAACAGAAACAGCACATCTCCCAGAAGAACAGGGCAACTAGAGCCAAATTTCTCTGTTTATTTCACAAACAATGCAGTTATCTAAAATGGTAAGATTTAGAAAATATATTGATGTTTAATCATCTTAAAGGTTAAGTGTAAAATGTATAAAAAGAGTTGCTAATGATTTTTCAGACATGATTTTCACTTTTAAAAAAGTTTTTTTTTTACAGCATTATGTGAAGACAAAATCTCAAACCACTCACTGACTGCATTTATCAAGCACAATTCAACACTTTTACAGTAATTTTTGATAAATACTTTTCAGTTGCTTAAATAAATATAATAATTATGCAACCCTGTTACTCATTCTGAAAGCTAAGACCTCATTAAATAGAAATGTGAATTAGTGTATATAAATGTAACATTTTAAAAAAAGGTGGCCATTATATTTATTGGTTTAACTTATTCCACAGCTCTTATGATTTCTGATGAACTTTTTACAGCCATTGTGTTCTTCATAGGGATGCTCATTTCGGTTAATTTTCCTGACCGACAACCGCTGCTCGTTATCCGAACATTAACCGTTAACTGATAAAATTAGAATAATAAATTAGTTTAAAATAAAAATAGAATGCATACATGCAAATGCAAACAGCAGCATACAGAGCAACAACAAAAATTGTATTGACATATAGGCTACTTAAATTATCACGCATCAGCAGCGGTTCTGAGAACAGAGAAAATCTGAATGAAAAAAATAATAATAATATAAATAGGCCTACACTAAATATGTATAAATTAAATGACTACCTAATTAAGATGACAAAACTAAAACACACTGAATCCTTTTATGCGCTTTGAAGAACTGTACCGGTCTTATTCTTCTCGTCGGACATAAAAATACATAGCAGGCCAGCCAATACCTCAGTGTGCCTAGTTTTTAACATGTCCACATGCTGTACGGATAGGCAGGAACGCTGCCTGTTAACTCTTAGATCCGCGAAAAAAACACCATCACAAAAACCCTTTCAATTTGCGGTTCGGGACTTCCATCCACTGTCATATGCGTGTGGAGAAGCGCGTGTTTAACAGCGTTCAGCAATAGCCAATCACAGACATGTATGTTGATTTGATTATCACTGTGGCCAATCAGAGGAGGCTATGTTACAATCCACTCACCAACCAAAGTGCCGGTTTCAGTTTGATTTCTACACTTTCGCGAACTCTCTTAAAACAAAGTGTTGGCATTATATAAATAAGAGATTAATTGTGCAGTGTAAAGGTTATTTTATTACTCTTTAATAACTTTATGAGATTGCAATGAACTACTCTAGGATGAGTGATAGCTTTCCAGTGATTGTAAAGGGAGCGCCTATTGCGCACTTTCTAGACTATAATTCATTCAGAATTTGAATACATTCACTCACGGATTCACTCTCTGATAACCCAATAACGCCAATTGCCATTGAGTTGCATATACTACATCTGTTTACTAAGTAAAGGTGAAGCGAAATATGTCTGTACAGCCACACTGCACGTGTCGACACGCGCACGTGAGTAAACAGATAACTTACAAATAGCATTATTTCTTTCACCATGCAGCAAACGTGAAAAAAAAACAAACAAAAAAAAAAAACAGAAAAAAAAACCTTTTAAACCGTTTAACTGATAGTAATAATCGGTTAAAATTCTTACTGTCGGTTAACGGTTAAACGGTCAATATGAGCATCCCTAGTTCTTCAGCATCAATAAAGAAGAATCAAGAATAAACACCAACCTGTTTGTTCTTCAGTTTTTTTTGTGAGTTCTGGAAATCTCAGCTTCTGCCAGTACAATGAAGATATCAAGACTAAATATTGGCATAGACGTCATAATTCAATGCAAATGTAAATTTATTTGTGATAGTTATGAAGTATATGTACTATGTTCGTAAGGAGAAAAAAAAACATCTCTTCTGGCTAATTGTAACAGATAACCTTTTACTTAAGTTATACTATAAAAATAAGAGTTAGAATTTGACAACAAACAGAGCATTGCTGGTTATTTTCAAATATCCTAATCTACAACAATCTAACAAACCCACATGTATAAACTAAAAACCTTGAAAAAGACTTTCAAAACTATTAACTTATTTATGTTAATTGTTAAATAACATCAATCAAACAATACTTAGTTTTTAGTACAGTTTTTAAAAAAATGTCAAGTCGTAGCTAATGATAGGCCTATTAATTTTGGAAAACTCAATGATTTAAATTTGGCAAAATTATTCAAATGTACAATAAATAATTGGTGTTTGATAGCAAACGAACTAGCGATAAACACTGAATTACTTAACTGAGACAAATGTAACGTTACCGTTACTGTCTTACTAACGTCTGGTTTTCAAGTTTGATAGGATTTTGATTACATGAGGGATAAGGTCATTTCAGTAATTTATAACTTTTAACATACCTTCTGCTGTTTTCCGTGGTGTAGTAAAAAGACTTTTGAAAAAGCGTCTCCAGCGATCTGTCACGTTACTTTTGAAAACAATAGATGTGCGTTTTGAATTGGAGAAGTTTTATTTATCCACCATAGAGGATACCATTAAAATTATAGATAAAAAAACATAATTCAAATAATCATTGTGAAGTAGCAAGTAACGGTTAATTAAGCTGATTCACGCATAAACTGAAAGCAAAGTTCGAGAGCCAGATCGTTCAAATAAAGATCGCGACGCATCGGGAAATAATTATTTCTGTAACACTATAAAAGACACACCAGTCGCTCCTTTATGAAGCGTTCAGAGCTCAGGTAAAAGTTGCGTTCAGCGACTCACTCTTCTTTAAATTTTCCGAGAAAGAAATGCTGGTGAGTCTGTGCCATCTATTGGACTGGAGCTGTAGCGACTGCAGAGATAATGCGGCTCAATTTGCAAGAGATACACTACTCCCCAGTTTCATAGACAAGGCTTAAACCTAGTCCCAGACTAAAATGCATGTCTGGGCTGTTTAAACTTAAAGAAACTTGGACTGACTGACCTTAAAATATGTGTTATTTTTATAAACATGCTTAGAAAAAAAAAAAAAAAAAAAACATTATTGGTGTGCGTCTTAAAACAAAGAAAGGAACTGATATATTTTTAAGATCAGTCAGTGCAATATTATTTCTGTTGAAACAGCTCAAACTTACATTTTAGTCTAGGACTAGGCTTAAGCCCTGTCTATAAGAAAGCCGCATTAGAAATGAAATGTATTATTATTATTATTATTATTTAGTTTTGTGTTTTTAATAAACATAGTTTAACACAGGATAATTAAATAAATGCTGTTAGGACATGTGTCTTGTAGATATCATAATAGTGACTGTATAGTTTAGGTCTGACTATAAGAATGAAATAAACTTTAACTGGCAGTTAACAGGAGATCAGCACCATAGATGAGGTGAAAACAGGAGCTATTATCATGAAACAGAGGATTTTCAGCAGCTCTATTAATATTGATGAGCCTCAGACTATAAACACTCATTAAACAAGCCATTCAGGATCAGCAGCAGATCATCTCACTTTATTCTGAGTGTTTGCTGGTAGAAACTGATTGTTTGAGTCAGAATATATGATGAAAGCCTATTAATGTGCTCTATTTTTAAAATGATACAGAAAAAATACCACAAATATAAAAGATATTGACAACTATCTTTATCAGAGATTATGTTTTGTCCATATTAATCTAAATATACTACGTTTTTCTAATAACTACATTCCTAACAACAACATAGTTCCCTCTTACCTTCAAAAGCCTTCTTTAGAGACCTATAAGTGTTAGTATCTACACAAATAGCACTGAGAGGATAAAAACAATTCAGATCCCGTGAAAAATTTTGATTAAATTAAAGGTATAAAGTGTATTTTACAATAAATATCGTAAACTGCTTGCCTCAGAAAACGCAACGGTGGATCATCAAAAACGCGCCAAATTCGATTTAAAATGGCAAAATATATACAAAACAACGTATCAAACTAAATATTGGTAAATCAGTTTCTGATGCAGACAGACTTTATTAAGCATTTAAAGCATTTAATTATGGAAAAGCATTTACCATTTCATTTTTCTTTTTATGACCTTAAATTTGATACAACTAAACTGAGGAGTTTTTAAGGACCTGCAGGAGCCCTCACCTTTAATTTTGTTAAAAAGACAAACAGATGTAAAGGGTTACCAATAGCATTGATTTATTAAAAAAAAAAAAAAAACTCCCCCCAAAAAAGGCCACTTCGGAGTGTAATTACAAAAAGGGCATTGAGCCCTACCTGTGCACGTGCGTGATCAGATGCAATCCTACATGACAGCACATCTTATCTATCTATAAGCATTTTGTAAAACAGACTAAGTGGAAGAATAACTACTTGTTTAAAAAACAACAGTAAAGATGAAACGAAAACAAATCAGCCTCTTTTTCAGCTTAAAGGACATTTTGAAACCTGTAAACACAATATACATTTGCATTTGAAAAACATTTTGAAATAAACTGGAGATAAATTATAAATGATAAAGCATTTTTTACAGAAATGTAAAAAAAAAAAAAAAAAAAAGGTATATAAAAACTTTAGATATGTGACCCTGGACCACAAAACCAGTCTTAAGTTGCACGGGTATATTTGTAGCAATAGCCAAAATACATTATATGGGTCAAAATTATCGACTTTTCTTTAATGCCAAAAATCATTCGCATATTAAGTAAAGATCATGTTCCATTAAGATATTTTGTACATTTTCTACCATTAATATATAAAAACTTGATTTTTGATTAGTAATATGCATTGCTAAGAACTTAATTTGGAGAACGTTTGAGGCGATTTTCTCAATATTTAGATTTTTTTTCACCCTCAGATTCCAGGTTTTCAAATAGTTGTATCTCAGACAAACATTGTCCTATTTTAACAAACAATATATCAATGGAAAGCTTATTTACAAAGCTTTCAGATGACGTAAGAATCTCAATTTCGACAAATTTACACTTATGACTGGTTTTGTGGTCCAGGGTCACATATTGTTCAGTGAGTTGATTTGAATCTCAGATGAAACTGCTGCTCCTGAAGATGAAATTTATACTTTATAAAAACTTGAGATGATGTTTCTTTGTCCTGTCACTCACTCTGGCAGTTTAGGACAGATTTTATTACTCTGTGTTGTGTAATGCCATGCTTGGTAAGGTTGAAACATCAGACTTAGAGAGTGCTGGATCTATGATCTACTTATGGTGTACGTTTCTTATGTGCCCACGGAAAGCGGATGAATGACGGAAACTCTTCCCACATTCAGTGCAGTGATACGGTTTCTCTCCAGTGTGGATCCTCTCATGTGTTTTTATGGTTTCTAACCGACTGAATCTATTGCCGCAGTGTGAACACTCATATGGTTTCTCTCCAGTGTGGATCCTCTCATGTGATTTCAGGTTTCCTAAGTGACTGAATCTATTGTCGCAGTGTGAACACTTGTAAGGTTTCTCTCCAGTGTGGATCCTCTGGTGGGATTTCAGTTGATCAGCTGTAACAAAAGTCTTCTCACAATCAAAGCACATGTGATCTCTCACACCAGTGTGTATCTTCTGATGAACTTTTAAATTCTGCAGATGTGAAAAACTCTTTCCACATAAAGAACATGAATGTGGTTTCTCCTCTGAATGAACTTTCAGGTGACTCTTCAGGCACAAAGCCCACAAAAATGTCTTGCCACATTGATCACATTCATGCAGTTTCTCTCCAGTGTGGATGTTCATGTGTCTCTTAAGGTTTGATGAATGTGTGAAACTCTTCCCGCACTGATCACATGTGAAGGGTTTCTCTCCAGTGTGGATCCTCATGTGAACATCAAGACTCTTCTTGCTCATCAAACTCTTTCCACACTGAGTGCAGGTGAAACCTTTCTTGTCTCTTCTTTTCAGTAAAGAAATACTTTCAGTCTGTGGGCGAGTTTTTTCTCCAGTTTTGACATGAAGTTGTTCCTCCTCCATTAGACCTGAAATTAAAGTTAAAAAAGGTTACAATATAAATAAATCATGTGAAGTGAAAGCAGACAATGGCTAAACCAAATTATGATCATGTTGACACATTTTCACAAAATAAGGTACAATGATCTACATAAAAAAATATTTAGTCACATCCAAAGTTTATGTAGTGAGAATGATCCAATGTTTTATCAACTCCACAATTAAAATATTACATTAAAAACATAGTATTAGCATTAACATACTGTAATAAAAACATAATACCAATAAAATACACCAGGAAGTTGGTTTAAAAGCAAAAGTGAAATATAAATGTCAATTTCTCTTAAGTGTCACAGCCTCTTCCTGAACAAGAACAGCTTACATGTAAAAACTATCTACTCTATTAAAGAGTAAACCCACTACAAGTGAAACACTTGCATTATTAAAAAAACTAAACATAATACAAAATGCACAGTCAGGCTATATAATTCATATCAAAATTTAAAATTATATACAAGAATAGAACGTACAATCAATATCTTTATATGGTGCACATTTTTAACAAAATGCTCCTTTCTAGAGCTCCTCTATTTTTCAAGCTGACTAACATTTTTTGGTCACCGAATGTTTTTTTGTTTTTTCTGAGGTAAATGTGCGCTACAATGTTCTGTTCATTAACTGAATTGATTTAAGATCCAATATCATTTAGTAAAAATTAGAATCTAAAAAAATATTTCTTGATGGGTGTGGATGTGGATTAATATACCTAGCCACATATAGAGAAAACACATACAATTAAGATACAAACACATACAAATATAAACTATGTAAGATTTTGTTATAGTATGGTTTCTGATTGTATTCAAAACTCAACGTGAGACAAGTGTGGTGTGTATCGACAAGAGGAGGCGCCAATAAAAGGTCCGTACACCATACTAATCAGGCAATAATGATGATATCAATTATCAACACGTAAAAGCATAAAAGGATAGACAAAGCTGGATAGTTATATGCTGAACCCCAAGCAAAATAGGAAAATAAAGACCATATTTACAGCTCAGAGACGTGCCATCATCTCCACTCTCAAAGACTGGGGAACCCATTGCAGTCACAGTAGAAGACCTATACGTATGTCCGAGAAATGCCGGGCGATGCGCGCTTATCCCACGGCTGAGCTTCCACTGTGCCGACAAAAGTCCCATCTTTTATACTTTAAAATTAGGTGCAGTTAAAGACAACCTCCAAGTGAGAGAGAGAACCAAGTTGATCAGGCTTGACCATCTCCTCACGTGGGTGCACGTCATTATACTGTCGAGAAATAATGGTTTGTTACTCGTCATCTCAGAAGTTTGTAACCAGTTTGTTTTAAGCTAATGATAAAACTTATCTGAAGGCCAAGGCTAACACTTTCCGAGGAGACCAGATGTTCTCGGGATTCTTTGAAGTCTCCTCCCTCTAAACTCACTCCCTTGAGCACCCAAAAAGCACAAAACTGACCCATCTGTTACATACTGTCTCTCTTTTATGACTATATTTAGTTCTTTTCTGTGAATGCACACATGCATCTCTATGCAAAGTACTTTGAAAACACTGTTTTAACCAATCAGACGTCCACAACTGACTGATGAAAATACTTCATGAAATTTAATTGGCCGAGAGGAAACTGAACCTGGAATTCTTTTGACAATCAAAGATGGCTCTTAAATTTCTTTCCAGTTTAATAATATTTAGCAATGTTACACAAATGTATGTTAGAAATGGCTAGAAATTGGGTGCTTGGATGTTTTGTACAGATAAATAACCTCTGTCCAACTGGTTGGTCAAACCCCTCTGAGCAATTTATCTAAAAACAACATTATAGTCTATGGCTCTAATGACTTCATATAAAAGATCAATGTTATGTCATATTATGTCAGATACCTCAACTGAATTTAAAACTCTCTTCTTAAACAGTGAATAGTTATAGGAATATTAATAAACCTATCTAATCGGGATACTATGGTCACGCAGGTTTGTTTATGTACTTAACTCGTGGCCTCGAGAAATGCATGTCGTTCCCTCATCGTTGCATCTATCGTCTCATGACATATGGATGTCGTTCCCACGAATTAATATCTCGTGGCCACGACATAATATCAAAGAGTCTAGAAGTACTGTAGAAGCACCAGGTTGAGGCGATTTGGACTACAAAC
Organism: Garra rufa; assembly: GCF_049309525.1. Classification (NCBI taxonomy): domain Eukaryota; kingdom Metazoa; phylum Chordata; class Actinopteri; order Cypriniformes; family Cyprinidae; genus Garra; species Garra rufa. The sequence goes on along the minus strand of NC_133375.1, from coordinate 18,564,200 downwards.
CGGTTCTATTTGTAATTCACTGACCCATTCATAAAAACAGTTCTTCCTTCCAGATTGAATCAGCCGTGTTTAATACCTCCATTGAATAAATGACTTTCGACTCACTCATTAAAACAGGAGCATGCTGTCATTTATTGGCAATTTAGTTTCTCATTCAAAAGTGTCATTGTATTTTTTTCTGTAATTTCATGTTTCTGTTCTAATTTCTTTTTTATTATTATTATTAATCTCATAATATTATTTATACACTGTAAGTGCAGTGTAAATCTGCAGGAGCTCTGTGTAAAATATGCTATAAAACACCCTGCTTGTTTATTTCTAAGGAAGAGAATTAGATGCAATGTTTATTTTAGCGGCACAAACGGGCACAAATCGAGCACAAACGAATGGCACCTTTTGGCTAGATTTAGACGATATGGGGTGGAGAGTTACGTAAAAGTCCCAAACAAGTATTTTCCCCCATTATATTTAAGAAGGGCTCGGAGATACCAGGTTTGTTTTAACGGCACAAACGGGCACAAATCGAGCACAAACGAACGGCACCGGTTTGGAGCGATTTGGACAACATGGGGTGGAAAGTGACGTCATACGGTCAAAAAAATAATGTTTAATATCTTAAACAACAAACCAGCACAAACGTTTATTTTTGCGGCACAAATCAGCACAAACGTAGCACAAACGAATAGCATAGTTTTGGTCATTATTTCTTTTTATGGGGTGCCAACTTCACAGAGGTCTTAAATTCAGTACAATAGACATGTATTTTCTTTGTATATGGTATTTACCAAATAAAATATTTTCAAATATATATATATATATATATATATATATATATATATATATATATATATATATATATATATTATCTATCGCCAATAAAGCAGTATCACGTGCCATAAACAAGATCATTGTATCACTTATAACAAACTTGCAAAACAGATAAAAAATAAAACGTGTAAAACTTGGGTTCAAAACAATTTTGACTCCTGTTTACAAAAATCATCCAATGGTAAATGCCCTTCTTTAAACTTACGGAGGATGTGTGTGTCCCGTTAACTCTGAACAGTGCTGTTAAAGCGGTTAACGTAAGCAGCGAGATGTGTGAGGACCTTTGGTAATTTGCTAATTCACTTTTGGTCTTCCTGTCTGGCCTGTTCGCAGCATATTACATATTAAATCTGGAGGAGATAGAGATAGATAGAGATCTTTGGAGTTCCTTAAAAGATAGTTGAATTCTTACAATCTGAGTACCTGCATTTACATGTAATATATTTTATTATTTACACTGCTGTTCAAAAGTTTGGGATCAGTAAGATTTTTTGTCTTTGAAAGAAGTCTCTTCTGCTCGTCAAGGCTTTTAATTGATCAAAAATATAGAAAAAAGCTTATGTTTTGAAATATTATTACAATTTAAAATATTTTTTTCTATTTTAATTTACTTCAAAATGTGATAAATGTTTTAATTTAAAGCATCATTACTCTAGTCTTCTCATTAGTGTCACATGATCCTTTAGAAAACATTGTAATATGATGATTTATTATCAATATAAGAAACAGTTGTGCTGCTTATTTTTTTGAACCTGTGATACTTTTTTCAGGATTCTTTTTTTTTTTTTGTGGTACTTTTATCCAACAAGTATGTGTTAAATTGAAAGTGGTTGTGAAGACTTTAATTCTTAGATAAGATTATATTTTAAATTTATTCATCCAAGAATCCTGAAAACGTATCACAAGTATTGTCAACATTGACAATAAATCAGTATATTGATAATAAATGAGAAGGATCTCTGAAAGATCATGCAACACTGGTGTAATGATGCTGAACATTCAGCTTTGCATCCCAGAAATCATTATTATGTGAAAGTAAAATAGAAAACCTATTTTAAATTATAATATTTCACAATATTAGAGTTTTTTCCTGTATTTTTGTTTGAATAAATGCAGCCTTGATGAGCATACAAGGTCTTTTTTAAAGAGCATTAAAAATCATATTGATCTTTTTTAACTCTCTATCGGTCTTTGACTGTATCTGTCATCCCTCTGTCTGTAACTGATTGTATCATTGTTTTGTAAAGTATCTAATGTATTGTCCTCTCTGTTCTTTTCAATATGGGACAGCATCTGGAGCTGAACTGTTGTCCTTTTTTGATCAGAAGTTCGGTTGGACTCACTTGGGGCCTTGTTGTTTGGTCATGTCGGACTGTTCATGAAGTTGTGAAAATTCATGACTGTCTTTGTGGTATTCAGAACCATTTAATTATGGCAATCATGACATTTCCTTGATGCAAATTTGAGCACTATATGTTAAATAAAACTGGACATGTTTTTCAAGATTAAGAGTGTCAAATTATTAGTATTATTTATTTTCTTTTTAAAAATGATAGGTGCACTATATGTTTCACACTATACAGCTCTTTATGCAGGTTCATATAGTTTAAATATGCAGTAAATTAATTGTAAAAAATATATACTGCATATATAGAATACACAAATTAAAGCAGTTTAGCTTAAAAAACAGAAACAAAAAAAACACAGCATTGTAAAAAATAGAATTATTTTCTGTAATCAGGAAATCCAGGTTAATGCGGTAAATTAAATTACAGCAATGCTGCTGTAAGAATTACAGTAAGTAGATGGCAACCCTGCAGCTAGTATTTTACTGTAAAATTTACAGGAAAATGTTTACAGTGGTTTCAAACAGTTTTTAACCAGGGACAATCCAAAAACATTGTTTTGCACATCATTTGACATGGCAATTCTAAGAGAAAACACTCATTGCTGAAAAGGTTGTCTTCTTTTCAAGACAAACCTTAAACTTGTAGTTTAAAATCAATCCATAAAACAGACTTAGACTTACCTCTGTTTCTCTGAGAGACTCATCTCAGACAGAGAGTCCTTCTCTCGCTACAAATATATTGCCATGTACTGTTAGCAAATAGTATGGTAATCCCTTCAGATCATTTAGATCACTCTTTAAAACACAGAGAGAGAGAGAGGCGTGTGTGTATGTGTACATACTGTGCAGAAATTAAACGCTGTGCTACAACATTTAGAAGGAAAAGTTCTTCATTCTACTACTACAGATCATCCATGAACTATTTTAAAGTGAAGTTCTTACTTCTTTAGGAATTGCATATTTATTTATATCTGACCAGAGCTAACAAAAAGAAAGGGATAATCAGAGAAAAAAGATGTTAAAACAGTCAATCAAAACAAATAGTCCTGTTTTTGAACAATATATGATGATTATTCCAAATAACACATAAATGGGGGGAAAATAGCTTGTTGACTAATTTTCACACATCCAAAGCTTATGAAAATGTAAAATGACAGAGAAGATTATTTGATAAATTATTGTAAAATGTGTGCATCATATTTGTAAAGGCTGGGCCAAAACCAAAATGATTGAAACATGAAATCATGCTCAACGGTATCAAACACCTTCTGAAAATCTTAAAACAAAATAAGAACTTCGTCGTTCACTAGTTCTGAATTGTTTAAAAGGTCTAACAACAGTCAAATATATCTAAATACATATATCTTCCTTTCATAAATCTCATTTGGGTGACAGATATAATTTCTTCCAAACATGGTTTTAATCTGTTGACATATAGAGATGCTAATAATTTGTAATCTGAATTAAGCAGCATAATTAGACGCCAATTATCTAAAAGCAAAATGTCTTTATTAGGTTTTGGAATTCAATGACAGTCTTCCTTTGTGAAGAGATGCCACTGAATTCCAAACCCTAATAAAGACATTTTGATTTCAGATCATTTTTGCTTTTTATACTTGTATAGGGAGTAAAAGATTTTATCACTAAATTTTAAATGTTAAAATATAATAAACTACCACAATAACCAGCAGCGCTATTATAACATTAAAAAATAATATATGTAGGAAAAGGCACAGTCTAATAAAAAAGAAACTTCTGTCATTTTTATTCCAATCACAAATATTTATCACACAGACAGCAAGTAAAGAGCACAACATTTATAATCACTGAAGCTGTCAGTCAGTTCAATGCAGACACATAACTAACTTATTCTCAAATTAAATTGAATAGCAATGTGTATAAAATGTAAGAGAGATCAAGTAAATGTTCAAAGTAATATGGACATTTCTCATTATAGACTTGCTTTTGACACATTTAAGTGCTGCACTTGACAATCACATTATGATTACATTTGTAGCCTTTAAACTGAAGAGTCAGACAGACTCATCTGAGCTTCTTCCCCCTCTGTTTCACCTTTAAATAAAACAAAACAATTTGCTTGAACGCTAAAGCAACATTAATTATGCAATACCACTTGTTTCTAAAACATAAGCTGCATTACTTTATTGAAAAGACTGAGACTTTACACATTTGCACTATAACATTGATTTCTTCCTCCTCATAGACACAGTATTGAAGCCCTTCTGAGGATCCTCACCTGATGTTTCCTGCTCCTCTCATCATGATTTCAAACTATGACATACAGCATTTATCATCTTTTGGTGATTGAAGTCGCTCAGGGACTCTTGTCAATGGATCTCCATCTACACTGTAATGTGGAACAGAAGAGAGAAAGAGAAAACAAAAATCAGTTAAAATGTTACATTTGCATGATCTTGCATAGGTATTTCTAAAACAATATTGTGTTTTAAATCCATTGAACATGCTAATGAATGTACACCATACATAATAAACAACAAGGAACAAATAAAAGTGTGATTTTGCCTTAAAACAAACAAACAAAACACTTTCAGTGAAATGTTCCACTAGTTAAAGCCATTTTCTCTCTAGTTTCAACATTTGTATTGGTCTCAGTAAATAAGTGAAAATAAAGTAAGTGTGAAGTAATGTGACGTGTTGCTTGTCAAAGTCAAAACACAGTCTGCAAACAGTAAAAGTAAAAACTACAATCCGGCCAAAATCTAAAATGATTCACTATTACTGATGTAATTAATAATGCAGGTATTGTGTTAAACATTTTTATCAACTCTACATTTAATTCTGACACCAACCTTTTGGCGCAATAAAGCTTGATGACTGAATTTGATCAACTCTTTTCACAAATATTTGTCCACATATCAGAGGTAATTGAAGATGTCTTTAATATCACAAAGTGAAGTTTACTCACCTCAGTTTACAGTTTGAGTCTCGTAGCACATCAATGAGCCGCTGCTTTGAGTCTCCAATCATATTGAATCTCAGATCAAGCTCTTTTAGAAACTGCAGTGCTTTTGTGTTTGTCAAAGACTGAGTTAAAGAAGAAACATCTGTAATGCCACAGTCACAAAGACTAGAAAGAGACAAAGAGAAGAAGAGAGATCACCAACAAATCATTAATGTTTAGAATTTACACTTAGACTCATCATGAGATACTGAGTATAAAGTGTTTTAGTTTAATCTATTAAAGTAGCTAAGCATTTTGATTCTTGTATGTGAATGTTACTGACCTCAATCTCTCCAGTTTACAGTGTGAATCCTTCAGTACGTCACATATGCCATTCACTCCTGTGTTTGTTATTTGATTCCAGCTCAGATTCAGTTCTCTCAGGTGTGATGGGTTTGATTTCAGAGCTGAAGTCAGGATGAGACACTGTTTCTCTGTAATACTGCAATAACGCAGACTGAAGACAGAAAGAGAAAGAGCAATAAACTGAAACTTAATGATATGAAACAAACCAAGACAGGAGTATTTGTGGATATGAGGGAAAAAACCAAGTCTGTATTTGTCCTGCATTTTATTAATGTAGATTAATATATAGGATTATTTTAAGTTATTTTAGAGTGCATCTCTAAATACACATTTTGAATCAAAGATTTTAGGAAAAGTACCATTAGTCTAGTATAAATATAACAAAGTGAGAGTCATCTACAGTCGTGTATTACACTTGTTTTTATTCTTTCACTGCTGTCTTTTTTCAAATCAAGATTTTTCGTATTTCAGCAAGTTTAGTCTCTTTCTACTAATAGACATACAAACCATTTACCTAATAGTATTGCTGAATCTTTCTTCAGATGGAAAAAACAAGATGCAGCACTATGAAATGATGTGACTTGCATCTGTTGTCTTAATCTAAAAAGCAAACTTTAATCTGACTGTAACTGCTGTACAATATAATGATACTAACTGTAGTTTCTCCAGCTTGAATTGTGGGTTCATCAGTAGATCATTGAGGTTTTTCACTCCAGAGTCTCCTAGTTCATTCCTGCTCAGGTTCAGTTCTCTCAGGTGTGATGGGTTTGATTTCAGAGCTGAAGTCAGGATGAGACACTGTTTCTCTGTAATACTGCATCTCCACAGACTGAAGACAGAAAGAGAAAAGACAATGAATTAGATCTATGATGATCATCTTATTGAAGAGCTACAGTAGCTGTAGATCATTGTGATTAATGATCTGGATAAAAATGCAACTTAATTTGTTGATTCTAACATGCTGCAGTCTAAAAGTGTCTGCTCTTTAAGAACATAAGGCCCTTCTTCACTCTCTCATTGTGTGTTTGCTGTGAACACAGGAGTTATGTTGATGTGAGTGTTGTGTTTGTGACATGAGCTCTGTTCATAAAAGTATCATCAGTTTCATATGTGATGGGTTACTGTCTTACATTATGAAACATACAACTTTATTTCATAAAGTATTTTTTAAAATATTTTTTGTATATTGTAGCAGCAATATATTTCTGTAGATCAACAGGGCAGACATCAAGTTTTCCGGCCATTTAAAGTTTTATTTTGATGTGACACAAAGCAGTGATATCTAATGCCATAATTTTCTTCATTCAGGCCGACAGCTCACACAAAAACAGGAGGCGAGATTTATTATTGCACAAACCAATCATAACTGATCACATCCAATTATAGCACAATGTAGGCATTGCCTTCTCTCATGTGACTTTCCCCCATTCATTTTTAACTACCCCCCACTAAAAACCCACAGCATACTATTGGGTTTCTGTTAAAAGTCAATGGGCTAAAGGGAGGCAAACCTCTGCTGTAACTTTATCTGCGGCTGTCACTGTTGGACAGTGTTACTTTATAAAAACAAAAGACTTGTATACTTTTAATATCATATTTAGTCAATTTTGGGTCATTTCATTTTTGTAATATTGATTATTTTCTATTTTCTATTTTTGAGCAGACACTGCCTCCTCTGAGTAAACGCCCTTGATCAGTACATTGCTTCAAATACTCTGAAATTATTTACTACTTACACAACTAATTTTAAATGTGCACAACTACAAAGGCCAGAAGACACTGCTACAGTATAAACAATGTAAGTTGGGTCTAGTTGTTTGAAGCTAAACAGTAAACTTTCATCTGACTGTAACTGCTATACAGTATAATGATACTAACTCTAGTTTCTCCAGCTTGAATTGTGGGTTCATCAGTAGATCACTGAGGTTTTTCACTCCAGAGTCTCCTAGTTTATTCCCGCTCAGGTTCAGTTCTCTCAGTTGTGATGGGTTTGATTTCAGAGCTGAAGTCACAGCAGAACAACCTTCATCTGTCATTTCACAGTATTTTAACCTACAATGGCAGAAAGAAGGAGAGCAGGAAATAAAAAATAAAATAAATTACATAATTTTCATAAAACAGAGGAAAAAGATTTTTTATTTTTATTTCAGCACATTACGGATGCTCATTCAAGTTATTTTTTAACGATAACCAAAGCTTGTTTAATAATAATTAATCGTCAAATGACAAGATTGTGAGATCAGAATGAAATTAAATTAGGATGGATAAGTGTCTGTGACAAATTTAAAGATCTGGAAAATCTACCAATTATATATTTATATTAACAAAATAAATTATTTTTCCTGTGATTAGACCCAGTATAAAGTAAACTTTACTCTTATCTGTATGACCATCAATGATGTATCTAAGTTGTTTCTGCTGTTATAAGGAAGTAATTGAAGTGATCGCACTGGTGCCTCATGAACACACAGCAGATCAGTTCTAGCATTTCTAACTTGACATTGTAGCCTGTTCATCATCAAAAATAAATTCAGTCAAACACATAAAAAAATTAAAATAACACTTCTTAATTTAAATAATCCATAATACAATCTGTGCTGCTCAGTGTGATCCGCTATGCTGTCATGCCAAACACATTTTTGTGAAGGATGATGTTTTACATTTATATTGGAACATGAGTTAAGTAAAAAGTTTAGTTTACATCATAAATAATAGTTTAGCATTTAAATACATCGAGAATATGGACATTTTTGGGTAGGCTTTATGAGCCCATTTTTGTATGTAAATGTTACTGACCTCAATCTCTCCAGTTTACAGTGTGAATCCTTCAGTACGTCACATAAGTCATTCACTCCTGTGTTTGTTATTTGATTCTCGCTCAGGTCCAGTTCTCTCAGGTGTGATGGGTTTGATTTCAGAGCTGAAGTCAGGATGAGACACTGTTCCTCTGTAATACTGCATGACGACAGACTGAAGACAGAAAGATAAAAGACAACAAATCAGATTCCTGATACATCATGAGTAAATGCTATACAGTCACTAATATACAAGCAAAATCCCAGAAACGTTTTATAACATGAATGAACAAACTGAGAGAGGAGCATTTTAGGATACAAGTTACAATTCCAAGGCTGGACCCGCCCTCAGTCAATAAATAAATGCATTTTAAAAATTAAATTAATTTATAGAATCAACATAGAAACAACGAGAAAAAAAAAAAAAAAAAAAAACTAAATTAAATAGTTTATTTCACATTTTTTTATGTATGAAAATCCTCAAATCAATGAAATCAAAGAATAATTTAAGCCATTTTAGAGTGTAGTTTACAATCACTAAATATACAAATATAACAAATATGTATTTTGTTAAAAGTACTAACTGTTATAATCATCTAATGTCATTAGTTAGTCCGTTGTCACTTCTGTTTTGTTTCACAGATTTCAGCAAGTTTACATTGTTTCGGCAGATACACACACAAAAATAGTATTTCACAATCTTTCTTCAGATAGAGAAATGTCAAAAAGTACAGCGCTAGAAATCATGTGACATGAGCCCAGCAGTCTTAAACTAAAACATGATCTTTAATCACACTATAATGATACTAACTCTAGTTTCTCCAGCTTGAATTGTGGGTTCATCAGTAGATCACTGAGGTTTTTCACTCCAGAGTCTCCTAGTTCATTCCCGCTCAGGTTCAGTTCTCTCAGGTGTGATGGGTTTGATTTCAGAGCTGAAGTCAGGATGAGACACTGTTTCTCTGTAATACTGCATCCATACAGACTGAAGACAGAAAGAGAAAGAACAATGACTCAGATCTATGATGATCGCCGTTTTAAAGAACTACAGCAGGCCTTTAGTATCCAATAACCTATTTAAAATCACATTAGTTCTGTATGATGAAAGGTACTGTTTCATTGTATTCTTTTTTTTTTTTTTTTACCATTTATATAATGCCTCTATTCTTTATTATCTGAAAAAGGCTGATTTGTGCAAGCACACAATCAGTACATTGAATTAAATGCTGGAAATTAATAAATTACTTGCAAGATAAAAAAAAATACTAATAATAATAAATAAATAAAAACATTGCACACCAGTGCACTGCTATAAACAATATAACTTAAGACCTGTTGACGTTAAATAAATAAACTTTAATTGTACTTCAGTTTCTCCAGCTTGAATTGTGGGTTCATCAGTAGATCACTGAGGTTTTTCACTCCAGAGTCTCCGAGTTTACTCCAGCTCAGGTTCAGTTCTCTCAGGTGTGATGGGTTTGATTTCAGAGCTGAAGTCAGGAGGAGACACTGTTTCTCTGTAATACTGCATCCATACAGACTGAAGACAGAAAGAGAAAGAACAATGACTCAGATTTATGACAATCAACTAACCAATGCGTTTTGTGTCATTCAGACTTTTTACAGACTTTTGCAGACAAATAAATATGGATATAAGGGTGCAGGTAGCATGGAGAAAGACTACACAGTGTTCTTTTAAATATACTACTAAATGTATGGTATGCAAATGTTAAAAATGTTACAAATAAGCCAAGTTACCAATTAAGATGTGATCCATTTATCCAAATGAGTTCAAGCATTCATTTCACATCAACTTTTTGCTCACTGGGGTAAATGTGTTCATGTCTGTTTGTTCTCAGACACACTGCCGACTCGTTACAAGCTTTTTACGAGCAGTTTTGAGACTAGACTATCGCATTACAAAAAATATTACTTTTTGCTCTATTGCAGCAATAACACATTACTAATACAATTTAGGTAATATTATTACTGAATTTACTAATGCGGTTTGTGCTGTGTATCTGTGTTTAACCAAAACTATAATGTAACATTAATGTAGACCTGCATACCAGTATCTTAATATGATTTTATCATTTTGTTATGGTATAGTAGACCTACCATATACCCTTTGCTGGAAATAGCAATAAACTAGGCTACATTTTGGCATTTTATAATGCCTAGTCATACTTCTGTAAATATTTTGGTGAAAGTAATTGTAGTGTAACATATTGAAATTCCAGGACAGTAATATTGTAATTAAACTAATTACAAAAGACAGTAACTAGTAATATATATTATGTATTACATTTTGGAAGTAACTTGCCCAACATAGATTTTGAGGTTTTATTTGTCAACATTAACTACATTAATTAACCCCTTAAGCTCTGCAGCTATTTGGGGGATTTCCGCCTGCATTTGGCCTACCTAAATTCAAATGGTTCCCCTATACACATACAATGGAGGATATTAAAAAAAAAATGGTTTCATTGTATAGAAAACCATTTAAACTACAGAATATCAGTGTAATTCTTTATAAATAACATTATATAGGTTTCAAATATTACAATAAAAACTAAAAAAAAAACATAGGCGCTTTTTTATTTTTTTTTTCAAAAGTTTTTTTTTGAAAGTCTGTAACTCAGGATTTAGGTGTCTCAGTTCTTTGCAAATTGTTTTGTTTGATTCCACTAGGTCTCAGGATATACCAGAAAAAAAGTTTTTATTTTCATATAATATTCGGTTTCATATAATATTCGGTTATTGAATTATAACCGAAGGGAGTCACATTGCCCCTTTTCCCCCTTTTTCCCCCTAAAAGTGTCCTTCTGTTTCTTTGCAAAAACAGGTTTTATAAAGCACATTACCCCTTATAATACTATTTTACTATGTACCATAGCACTTTTCATGATTATTGACTGAATTATGTTTCATTTTTATGTTTGCCTGTGTATTTACTGAAACACCTACTGTACTTTACTGTCAATATTCAATATACACTCAATACATAGCTTAGCAGATTGTTTTGGTGTCCTTTACGTTTCAAAGTAGTTATAGGAATAAAACAAACCTGAATAGAAGCGCTGTTATACTTATAGACGCGCTTATGAGTCGCGGATCCTCTGCTCTCCATGGAAACGGCCCGTTATTTATTCATTTTTAGCGTCTATTTTGGCTAATGGCGACAGCTATATTCCTCTGAGACATTATATCTATGGTCTAAGGGTCCAAAAACTACATATCCCACAATCCCCTGCACCGTCGAAGCATCTTGTGTGACCCGGAACCTCTCCATGACACTTCATCTTCTGTGCGCTGGAGAGGCGTCGGTGTCATCGTTCACACCTCGGAGCAGCACAGCAGGCGGCCGGAGACTGTAACCTGATCTACTGAGACGCTCTGAATGCAGCCGTAGACACCAGTGATGCGCGGGTTGATCCGAAATGAGCGGGTGCCCGAGGTTACGAGTCATCCAAAAATATTTGTAATGATATTCGGTCGCGGTCGGTCGGGTCGTTTGAAATAAAGATGCCAATTAAATCTTTGTAATTTATTTAGTACTAGACACACTTTTCTATGAAATACATAGACCTACACTTTATTGGCTGAATAATATTTACCTTTTGAATGTTGAGCGTTATTAACTGTTGAATAAATGCTGACGCAGGACAAAATGCCCGATTTCCCAACACATTGAACTGATCAATGCCATTGTTTTAATAGGCTACTTTTAAACGCATATAATGTCAGCTTTATGTATTTTCTGAGAGGGGGTGGGATTTTTATTGGGAAAGTCGGGGAGAGACGCAAACTTCGATTAGACTGGATAAACACATATGCAGCATCTTAATTGTTAAGAAAATGGCATTCCTAATAAATGTCTCGAATATTTTGATTATGTCCAATGTTTCTCTTTCTTTTTGGAATTATTAGACACATTTCACTATGTCTTTTCAAATGCCTAGGTCTGTTTAATTTCATTAATTATACAATTTCTAGCACTATTTTTTAACATTTATTCAAGCAATAATGTATAAATTATCTCGTGTATATGCTTGTTTAAAACCATTAAAAACGAATTCCGAATAAAAACGGTCTTTTTTCTTTACATTTCCAGAGAGCGAAACGAACGAAATTGAGCATTACTTGATAAATTCAAAGCACTATAATTTCCTATTATTAACAACTATTATAGCTATACAATTTATATATATACATACACAATTAATAGGCTATATATATATATATATATATATATATATATATAATATTATTTTATCATATTCATGATTCCTGATTTTATATATGAAAACTTCGTTTTGAAGTGCATTCGTTATGTTTGTATAAGAAAAGTCGTTAACCTAGCCTATTAAGTTGACTTTTATTACACTGTAGATCGAAATAAAATAATTATTGATCATATTTATCATCGGAGAATCACTGACATAATTTAGAGTAGCCTACTTCGAAAATGAAACTATTTAAATCTGTATAAAGGAATATTTTTAAACGTTTATTCAAGCAATAATACATAAATTATCTCATGTATATGCTTGTTTAAAACCAGGGATTAAAAACGAATTCCGAATAAAAACTGTATTTTTTCTTTACATTTCCAGAGAGCGAAACGAACGAAATTAAGCATTAGGCTACTTTATAAATTCAAGGCACTATAATTTCCTTATTCATTTGATACAACTATTATAGCTATACAATTAATATATATATATGTATATTCATTCATTTTGAAGTGCATTCTTATGTTTGTATAAGAAAAGTCGTTAACCTAGCCTAAGTTGATTTAATATTCTTGATAATTTTTAGAAGAATAAAAGTTAAGAAAAAAGGAATTCCCTTATAGTCTCTTATATTTAGGACTATAGGTTAATCTTTTTATTAACCTTTATTAGATCGAAATAAAATAACTCATGATCATATTTAACATCGGAGAATCTGACATAATTTGGAGAAGCCTACTTCGAAAATGAAACTATTTAAATCTGTATAAAGGCAAGACAAACTAAATCACAACATGAACAATCTGTATTTTTCTTGTAATCAAGAACATTTCTTTTGACAAAATTACCTTAATGCCGAATGATGTTTGACAATGAACGCATCTCCACCGCATAATCGCTCTAATATTACACATGCGGGTCAGGAAGCGGGTCGGGTACAATATTTTCTTTTTTTTATTTTGCGGTCCGAGTTGCGGGCGGGTTAGTTGAAAACGTCGGTCGGGTTCGGGTTGTTTATCCACTGACCCGCGCATCACTGGTCACAGCTGATCAGCAGGCTGGTTGTATAGGGGTTTTGGCCACTTCCTTAGCTGTTTTTTGCTCGTTGTTCCAGCTGGTCTCCCAGTCTGACCAGCTAAGACCAGCCTGGCCAGCTAGGAAAGTGGCCAAAACCACTTTAAAACCAACCAGACAGCTATGACCAGCTAAGACCAGGCTGGATAACCAGCTAAAACCAACCACTTAAGTTAACTTAAGTTCAGGGTTGCTGAAAAAAAACTTAAACCAGCCTAAGATGGTTTAGGCCTATTGGTTTTATCTTGCATTAGTAACATGGTTTTAGTTTGGATTCCCACAACCCTGCTGAAACAGATAAAACCAGTCTAAACTGGTTGGTAGTTTTTATCTGGCCATCCATCTTGGTCTTAACTGGTCAGACTGGGAGATCAGATGGCTAACCAGCTACTTTTTAGGTTTGCTGAAAAAACTTAAACCAGCCTAATGATTTAGGCCTACTGGTTTTACCTTGTGTTAGTAACATGGATTTAGTTTAGATTTCCACAACCCTGCTGAAAACCCCCCAGCTAAAACCAGTCTAAACTGTTTGGTAGTTTTTAGCTGGTCATCCAGCCTGGTTTTAGCTGGTCAGGTAAAACCAGCTTGGTCAGATTGAGAAACCAGCTTGACCAGACTGGGAGACCAGCTAAAACCAGCCACTTACAGCATAAACCAGCTAAGACCAACTTAGGCTGGTTTTAGCTGGGTTTTTCAGCAGGGTTGCTGCTTGAAATTGCAAATTGGTGTCATTGCATTGCTGAAAAAAAAAACTTAAACCAGCTAAGATGGTTTAGGCCTACTGGTTTTATCTTGTGTTAGTAACACAGATTTAATTTGGATTCCCACAACCCTGCTGGAAAAAACAAAACAAAACAGATAAAACCAGTCTAAAGCAGTTGGTAGTTTTTAGCTAGTTATCCAATCTGGTCTTAGCTAGTCAGGCTGGGAGACCACGTGGCCCACCAGCTATAACCAGCTTGGCCAGACTGGGAGACCAGCTAAAACTAGCTAGTGCAGTGTAAACCAGCTAAAACTAGCCAACCAGCTTAGGCTGGTTTTAGCTGGGGTTTTTTTTTCAGCAGGGTTGCTGCTTGATATTGCAAATTGGTGTATCTTACCATATTATTTGAATGTATTATCTCAATTATGAGCACACTGGTTTGTAGATTGTACAGTAGTACTGTTTCCTGCATGCTGTTATTCTTTTAATGAACTAGAAGTCTCTTCAGACTATAAAAAAGTTAAGACAGAGATGGTTCTTTAAAGAACCTTTGACTGAATGGTTCTTTGTGGAACCAAAAATGGTTCTTCTATGGCATTGCTGTGAACCTTTCAAAGCACCTTTATTCTTAAATTCTATTACTCCAGTAATTTTTTCTGTTGGAGGAACCACCAACATTTATTTTGCTTCCGACGCCAATGATCTGGATCTGCAACTTTTGTCAGACAATATTACATTTAACATACTGTTTTTCGCCTACTATGTATTATTTTCATAATGGGTTACATACAGTAAGAGAGCAGATAAAAATATTTACAGATAAAACTGCCCTGTGACAAAAAAATTCCAAAGATATGGCAAACAAATGACATGCAGATAGAAAAAACTGATAGCGTACAAAAGAGCATCCTCAAACAATATTAGGTATTACGTGATTATGTCATGTAGGATGCAAGAGTGAAATAAGTCAAACCATACTGATTTTTTTTTTTTGATTAGGCATATATTTCCATAAAGACAAAACACCAAACACAAAAGTATTGAGTTAGTAAAAGGTCTAGGCTCATCATAGACTATATAAAGATTCAGTGACATCACATTGTGAGAACCGAACAGAACATCCAAACTCAGTCATTAGCAGAAGACAGAAATATACAGTGAACTTCCAGATGGTCAAAAAAAAGAGGTAGCTACCACTTAGTATTACTTGCTGATAACGTAAGTGCAGATGTGCTAACCACAGCTGAAATGGTTGCTTACGTGACGCAAAATCGAACGAAACCTGTGAGAGCAGCATTCCATCTCATCTTCATGACATGTTGTAGTCTTCTTGTAAGTGATTCTTGCAGTTAGCCAATGGTATTGTGTAAAGATTTAAAGCCTGATCCCATTTTTTAATGATAACAGATTCACAGCTTTCTCCTGGAGACATGCCTCAATAGTGTATACTGATACTGAAGTGACACAAAAAACCTGTTAGTCCAAAACATCCATGCACGTTCCGGAGAACTTACAGAATATCAAACAAAGTGTAATCTCCATTTGCAATTTGCAATATACAAAGCATTCTACACTTCACATTTAGTGCCTTAATATCACCTTCGAGAAAGAATAAGCCTCATTCCTGCACCTTATAAAAATTTGTGAATTTTTGTGCAAAATACTACACTTTGCAATGTTCTTTACAATTTATACAGGCCTTTTGAGATGTAGTTCATTTCAATAAATAAAGAAATAATAACAAAAAATAACACTACACTGAGGTTTTAGATGTGAATATTGAACATCCACTAAAGCGTTGTTTCTTCAAAGAATACATGACCAGAAGACGTTGCTTCCCTTCACATTCTCAAGGAACTTCATTTAAATATACATTTGACAACATTATCTCTAGAAAACCTAATTAGCATCCATAACTATATAGCCTACCTTTTGGGTCCTGCCCACTTTATGATGTCAAGACAAACAATCAGACATCACTCATATTTTGTTCATAAGTAAATACGATACAGAACTTTGAGTTGAACTATACACCACGTTAATATTGGCACTTATTTCCTGATACCCGTGTGACATTACAAGTTTAATGTTTCACATTTGCCATTTAAATTCCCTTTTTGTAACGAATTTCCCTTTATATGCCTTTGTACACTGTTTTACAAGAATCAGACGTCTCTACAGATGTCTCTACACTCAAAAAAAATGCTGGGTTCAGCTTGTTGGGTCAATTTATTGAGTTGTTTCTAATATTTTTTTACCCAGGTGCTGGGTAGTTTTTTTTGTAACTCACCTGCTGGGTCATTTTTACTTGTAAAACAAATGAAAAACAAAGTGGTTAAAACTGGATTTGTTAGCGGTCATTTTGTGTTCCGTCCTGAGACAAAACTGACTGAGGGAAACTTCCTGAATGAAATTAAGGTTTGTATCACAGTGTATTCCTATCAGATTATTACTGTATAACTAGGAAAACGTCTGTAATCTGTCATTTTCCTTTTTTGTTTAAATGTATGTCGCGGCTAACGTCTGCTTGGTTAGCCTTCTACAATCGCAGCATTCACGGATCACTCCAAGCGGAAAGCGCGCCGCCTCCACCATGGAAGTTTGACCTCCCGCCAAACAAATGCACGACCAAGGCTGAAACACGACGCGACTTCTCTGCTCTGTGTAACAATGTTTAAGTGCGCTAATGATATAGTGCGCCATTGTTGCAGCTGTGGTGACGCTATGTATTTGAAGGTTGAAACTTAAATGTCTGACAGATAAGGTAAAGCTGTTTTTGATGTAACTTCCAAAAATGAATGTTAGTCATAAATATAAGTCATTTAATTAACTGGAACATCCTACTGATAGCAGTTTTCGTCCCACAGATTCACATTGGCTGCTCTTGCTGCTCCTGTCACGTCCTAAAACCTTTACTGAATGTTTCTGAACACTTTCTGATTGTAATAAACAACTGACAACGTTTGACAAATATGTATATGAACTGTTCTAGTCATATATATAGTCAAACCAAAATTTATTCAGACACCTTCAACATTTCTCTCATCATAATCATCACACTTTATTCACTATCATTTAGAAATTGGTAATAAAATATGACAAGAACTCAGAGTTCAACTGTGTCATTGCAATTTCATCTTGATAATGTCATAACTTTGATGGAAAGGTATGTAATGGATTACAACTACCCAAGATTTCAGACAACTGTTAGTATGACAAAATTTACACAACTATCAATACTTTGTTGACTAATTACCAAGCAATGCTTTATTTGGTTCAGTCTGTGGTGTACAAAGCTTGCATTATCAATTAAAGAGAAAACACATAGTCAGGTCAAAGTGTCTGAATAATTTTTTATCAGTTTTACTGGTAGTCCACTCACTGTATGAATAATTTTTAGGTATAATATATCACAGTTTACTTAATTTTGCTATCCTTACTTAATACTTACATAAATGAACTATAGTGTCCTGCACACACTAATAAAAAAAAAAATAAAAAAATTATATCTGGTTTCTGAATAATATTTGGTTTTGTATAAACAGATTTTAGAGTGCATTTGTATTATTTAAAATGAAAAACTTTCAAAAGGTTGTCAAAAAACAACCCAGCAAATGAGTTAATGTATAAAACCCAACAAGCTGGGTTAAAAAAACTCTATCTTCTGTGAACTTCTGTCCAATATTTACCCAGCGCTGGGTTGCCAAATAACTCAGAAATGGTTGTTTTTAACCCAGCGTTTTTTAGAGTGACAGTGCACTTTTTTTTGGCACCTCTTATGAAGTGCTTTCATAAATGTTTTATGAATGTTGGAGACCGCTTATGTTCCCACGCCTGTTGCCCAGGGGTATAACGCTTTCACTCTTGCTCTCTAACATCTAACATGAACTGAACATAATTCTAGGAGATTTAACAATATAAAGTTTGTAATTTTGGCACTTAATCACATGAAGACATCTATTGGACAATGTTAATTTATACATGTCATTTACAACATATTTCACATGTACCTTTAAGACAGTCAGGTAAAACTAACAATAAGGTTTCAATTTGTTAACATCAGTTATAAATCATTGTATGAACTAACATTAATGTATTAGGATTAACAGTAGTATATTGATAAACAAACATTACAAATGGCTGTACTTCAAACTTGCTTCCAGCTAAAATATAAGTCTTCTATCCATGATATTGCTTTCCCCGGTAAAAAAGTCTGAATTAGTAGAGAAATACGTTTAGATGAAACAGTGTTTACAAGCTAAAATAGTTGGACTTTTTTACTGGAGTAAGTGTTATTATGGATTATGGACTGGTATTTTGGCCAGAAGCTGCACCCGTTCACTACAGAGGATCTGATGAGCGAAACCTACTCATCTACTGTACATCTTGGATGATCTGAGTGTGGGTATATTTTCATTTTTAAGTGATGTTAACAAATTGAACCTTATTGTAAAGCATTACCACTAAACTCAAGACACAATACCATCCTCTTTCAGTACAGCTGTGTCTACAATGTTTGAATGAATTCTGAACTTTTTCAACAGATACAGCTGCCACGTTTCCTACTATGTTAGGTCCAACATGCCGTCCCCCACTTCTGCAATGTCTTTCTCCATTAGGTTTGTTTCCATCATTTGTTTTCCACTTGCCAAAAAGCAGCTATTCAAAGGACATGAGGTTTGCTGGTATCTGTGGAAAACAATGTGACATTCTTGCATATTCCTGTTAATTACACATTTATTTTATTGAAGAATTTTGTGTCAGGATACACTTTTACCTGTGGTCTTGTACTTCTGCACGCCTCAGCTAAATGTCTGTGCCAGATAATTGCAGAGAAACGTGATCCAGTCTGGAACTTGTAAACATTACCTGAAGCACAGATGAAAACCATTATGGGTTTATTCAAATTAAGTTGTGTGACAGAGAAAATCCACCATTTATAAAGCCAAAAAGGCATTTGTTGAATCAAATCTATGCAGACTTGGTCATTCTTCAGGAGTAGATTGTTTGTATACATCTACATGAAGCCAGTGCTCACAGATCAATGCTGTTTGACTCAAACTATTTGCTGGATCTTATTCAGGGTATTATAGAATGTTTTTCTCTTCATTTAAACAGCAAAGAAGTTCAATGACAAAACAGATAGCGCTATATAGAACTAACAGAAAAAATATGTCTAATCTTTGAGCGTCAGGATCGGATTTAGATGATCTTTCACAATGTTCCAGTTTTCTTTCTTCCCTGAAACCACTAACATGAAGCAAATGAATAAAAATATTGTTTTGTAGCTAGTCTATCACAGCGTGAAACTGTTTATGTTTGTGAAGAATTATATTTTAATTCAAACACATTATATGTTCATGCCTGAGTTGTAGACTGATGAATAACAGTACCTTTTTCAGGATCAGTAAGCTGGAAAATGTTTGGATGGTCAGGGTTGTCTGGCAGAACCACAATCCAACCTGTGAGCGTGATCTTTTTACATGGCCTGGATTTATACTTGAGACAAAAAGACACAATTACAAAGAGGTTAAGCCAAAAAAGTTTGAAATGACATGTTCTTAAAGCTGAAATTAATTACATTTTAATTAGCATAATAATAGGCTACACTGTTTATTTTTGTTATGTAACCAGTTAGATGGCACTACCTAAGTAAAGCTTTGTTTTCACACTGACTTAAGAGAATAATTCATCACTTACATGTCTTCGCTCATTTGCTCTTAGAGCTTTAGAACCAAAATAGATGAGGATGGAGCCAGACAGGACAATCCAGTAGCGCTTCCAGGACGAGAGCTGATGTGGAGAAAATAAGAGACAGGCTAAGTGCTCTTCTTGAAGATGTCAAACAGACATGACTTTTTATGGACTGTTTATCCATATTTCTTTCTTTCCTGATTTACTATCAACCAGGCCGGTCACACTGAAATTTAGACCTCCAACAATGAAGACCTGACAGCAGTACACATGGTTTCCGATGTGCAAAAAAACTGATTGATTACATACAGTGAGGAAAAAAATTATTTGATCCCCTGCTGATTTTGTACATTTGCCCACTGACAAAGATATGATCAGTCTGTAATTTTAATGGTAGGTTTGGTTTAACAGTGAGATTAGAAAACTTTCTAGAAAAACACATTTAAAAAAAAGTTATAAATTGATTTGCATTTTAATGAGTTGAAATAAGTATTTCACCCCTTCACAAAACATGACTTAACAAAACCCTTTTTGGCAATCACAGAGGTCAGGCATTTCTTGTAGTTCTAACAAACATTTCAGGAGGGATTTTGTCCCACTCCTCTTTGCAGATTCTCTCCAAGTCATTAAGGTTTCGAGGCTGACATTTGGCAACTCAAACCTTCAGCTCCCTCCACAGATTTTCTATGGGATTGGAGTCTGGAGACTTCCTAGACCACTCCAGGACCTTAATGTGCTTCTTCTTGAACCACTCTTTTGTTGCCTTGGCTGTGTGTTTTGGGTCATACCCATCCACGACCCATTTTCAATGCCCTGGCCCTGATGGTACATGGCCCCGTCAATGTGGTGCAGTTGTCCTGTCCCCTTAGTAGAAAAACACCCCCAAAGCATAATGTTTCCACCTCCATGTTTGACAGTGAAGATGGTGTTCTTGGGGTCATAACCTCCAAACACGGCGAGTTGACTTGATGCCAAAAAGCTCGATTTTGGTCTCATCTGACCACAACACTTTCACCCAGTTCTCCTCTGAATCCTTCAGATGGTCACTGGGCCTGTACATGTGCTTTCTTGAGCAGGGGGACCTTGCAGGCACTGCAGGATTGCAGTCCTTCACGGTGTAGTGTGTTACCAATTGTTTTCTTGGTGACTATGGTCCCAGCTGCCTTGAGATCATTGACAAGATCCTCCAGTGTAGTTCTAGGCTGATTCCTCACCGTACTCATGATCATTAAAAAACTCCACGAGGTGAGATCTTGCATGGAGCCCCAGACAAAGGGAGATTGACAGTTATTTTCTGTTTCTTCCATTTGCGAATAATCACACCAACTGTTGTCACCTTCTCACCAAGCTGCTTGGCGATGGTCTTGTAGCCCATTCCAGTCTTGTGTAGGTCTACAATCTTGTCCCTGACATCCTTGGGTAGCTCTATGCTCTTGGCCATTGTGGAAAGTTTGGAATCTGATTGATTGATTACTTCTTTTATACAGGTAACAAACTGAGAGTAGGAGCACTCTCTTTTTCCTTGTAAAATACACCCTTTTTTTCCTCATTCCATCAGAACTTTTTAGACTGGCATAATTAACACATCCTTTTGCCTCTGTGCATGGGAGGTATGTTTAGTAATTATTAAGTAATAATTAAGAAGTCCCTTGCAAACTTGTTTTGATAAATTACTTATCAAACTTGCATGTTTGATAAGGTCAAAATGATTAAAATTCACATTAAAGGGGTCAACGGATGCAAAACTCAAACATGTTGTTCGAACATTAATGTGTGTTGGCAATCTGAGTACACAACCACCCTACAATGATAAAATTCCACCCAGTGGTATTTTTTCAATATTTAAAAGTAATATTCTCTTTTTAAAATCAGGTCATTCTTAGCTTCTTGTCGGTGTGACAGGGAAGACAAGAAAGGGAAGTCTCCGATTGAGCGACTGAGGTGTTCTGTTGTTGGATGTAATAATGTACATAGCAGTCGTCATTTACTCCTGACATCTGAGCTGCTAAACGTTACTTTCGTTTTTGAAAGGAAAGTGCCGATCCCGATCTACATATGCGTCTGTGTTCACGCGAATCCTTCATGATGCAGCTTCACCCACAGCAGAAGTGAGTATAAGGGTTTTATGCATCTTTGCAAATGGCCTTTCTTAATAATGTGCTTGTTAGCAAGTTTCGAAGCTAAACGCGGCTAAAGTAAACATTACGGCTCGTCATCCCACGGCAGAGAGGTGAGGGGCGAGCAGAGCTCATTAGCATTTAAAGGAACATGCAACAGAATAGCTCGCTCTAAAAAGGGCTGATTTTGACAAGGTATAAAGAGTGTTTTTTACAGTACCATTGAGACATTTTAACCAAAGTATGTTATAGACTTCTCATTAAGACCCTAAAGAAACATATCAACTTGTGGAAAATGGGCATCCGATGACCCCTTTAAAGGGGTACTCCACCCCAAAATGAAAATTTTGTCATTAATCACTTACCCCCATGTTGTTCCAAACCCGTAAAAGCTTTGTTCGTCTTTGGAACACAATTTAAGCTGTTTTGGATGAAAATCTGGAGTTTTCATCCAAAATTAAATTATGTGTTCCGAAATCGAGCAAAGCTTTTATGGGAAAGTGATTATTGACAACATTTTCATTTTAGGGTGGAGTAACCCTTTAAAGAGTAGTAAGTAAAAGCCTCAAACAAACCATAAACTCATCTTCATGTTTATACTGACAATAAATGTATACAAATGAGTGATGTACAAACACATCAAAGTCATATCAAATCTAATAAATTAATCCAAGTTTACCTATTGATCATAATGGGCTACAGGGTAGAAAACTGGGTCATATTTAGCATTTGATATTTTACAAGTAAATTTGACTGCACACTTACAGTGGGTTTTTTACCCTCCTTCATCAGTGTCTTTCTTCGCAGGGGCCCTTCAATGGTTATACTGCTCAGAGAACTGCATTCATAGCTGGAAACTGCCCCTGGAGTGCTGATGAGGAAGTAAGGAAGACATTTTTTCCTCAGGTCATATCAAACATAAAGATCAATACGTCCCACAGCAGAACAACTCAAGTATGTAATGACAATATGTACAGTAAATCAATACAGAAACAAAAATAGGAAGATCAAGATAGCAAAGACATGAGAAAGACCCATTATTTTAAAATATATTTCAGTCATAACTTCAGTTATGCACTTTATGGACACACAGGTAACAGTTCTATTCTTACCTATAAATATAACTTCTACTTCTGGGAGAGTTACAGATTGGGACTCGCCAGTTTGGACCAAGTGTCGCATACATACGGCCTCTGAAAGTGGTCAGGAAGAGGAATGTGTCACAAATAAATAATAAATGTTGCCAAAAATAAAAAATGCTGACAGCTGAGATTCCGAACTGCAAATGTGTTGTGATTTAAGAACAAAGTATAAAGATATACCTAAAAGCAGAAACATACTAAATGCAATTAATTTTCTATTTTAATTTATAATAAATAATGTTTTTGCCTTACCTCTCAACAGTACTTGATAATTCATCACTAAAAGAGCTCTCTCTACTGCCTGCAGACAGAAAAAAAATATGAAGGTCAGGACAAAGCAAAATCATTTTCTTCCTCTCAAAATCAATGAATGAAAAATGGTGTACTAAGAAAGAAATCAGTGTGAGTTTGCACTGCAGTAACAAAAGCTTTAACACTACTGTCACCTAGTGGTCAGAAATCATAAATACAAACAGTTCCACCACAGCAGTCATATTTTATGGTTGCAAGAGAAAACACAAATTAGAACACAGATCATTTTGTCTTAGTGGGACAAAGACTGAGATATGAGAGTGTGTACAATAGGAATAAACTTAGTACCAAGTGAGATGCCGTTGGTAAATACTGAATCATGTGTGTGGTTTCTGACAGGACTGTGAGACTCTAAGAAGCTGTCGTCCAGTAGGTGTCGAGCCTTTTCTTTCGCAGGGAAGGTTGCACTTTTACTCTCCACCACACCAAACTGGCACATCATACTAAGAAGAGATGACAGAATTGCAACACAAAGAAAGCCAGTCCAATCAGGCAAGCTACTCCCTTGTGAAAAATAAGTGCATTTAGTTGTACTGAATATGCACGTGCAGTGTACTTCAGATACTTCAGAAGTATATTTGTACTTGCAGATAATATAATATTAATGAAATAAATCTAAAGACAGTACACTTTCATGACCGTTTCACATAATGTCACATTTACTTCAGAAAAAAACATATTTGGTGACCATAAGCTCTTTAGTCAGCTATAAAAATGAACTCTAGAGTTCTAAATATATGCACCATATAATACATTCATTATAATTTATTACTGTTTTTCAATGTTTCAATGTTTTCAAAAAACGAATTGAAGTAGAAATATAAGTGTGTAATTGTAACCTTATTGTTATTAAAACTTCACTAAGTGTAATTTAAAGGGATAGTTCACCCAAAAAATAAAAATTGGTTTCTTGAACAGACCGATTGTTTTGTGTCTTAACACCTCAATGTATCATCATGAGCCACAGGGTTCAATTTGGTTTTGTCTGTGTATGTTGTGTACTCTCAAAGATTTGGTGCCCATTGACCGCCATTATATGACTGACAGACTGCAATGGAGTTAAAAATCTTTGTTTGTGTTCTACTGAAGAAACAAAGTCACCTACATCTTGGATGCCCTGGGGGTAAGCAGATAAACATCAAATTGTCATTATATATATATATATTGATTGAATCGAATCAAATCGAAAATCGAATCCCAAGCTTGTAAATCACAATCGAATTGTGACCCTGGACCACAAAACCAGTCTGAAGTAGCACAGGTATATTTGCAGCAATAGCCAAAAATTCATTGTATGGGTCAAAATGATCGACTTTTCTTTTATCAAAAATCATTAGAAAATTAAGTAAAGATCATGTTCTGTGAAGATTTTTTGTAAATTTTCTTGTATAAAAGCTTTATTTTTAATTTGTAATATCATTGCTAAGAACTTGATTTGGACAACTTTAAAGGCGATTTTCTTAATATTTAGATTTTTGTGCACCCTCAAATTCCAATTTTTTTTAAATAGTTGTATCTTGGCCAGATATTGTCCTATCCTAACAAAAAGCTAGTTTATTAAGCTTTCAGATGATGTATAAATCTAATGATGTGTAAACCCATCCCTAGCGGATATATTGCATTGGTAAACTTTTCTCGTAATGTATGTGATACCTACTTATTCCCCAGACTGTGGCTCTTCCTGTGTCGGGCAGGAGGTGGTGTTGGAAGGTGGGCAACCACTGATGTATCAGGACAGGTTGGTCGTCGGTTATACCGCACTGAGACAGACTCTTCTGAGGGTCCTGTACACACACAAACTCGCATATAAAATTATGACTACCATTACACCACCAAGTCAAAGTAGTACACAAACTCATATACTCTCTCCATTGAAATGTCTTAGATCTCCTTGCTTACTAAAACTGCATTCGTAAAGCCCATTCCTGTCCTGTTCAAAACTAAAAACCATAAAATGCCTACTAGCACCTATTAAAGCCACATGTGGATAATTAGCAAAGGCTCTGGCTCTCAGAAGGCTAACATTTGAAAACAGTCCCATAGCTCCACAGCAGAACGTTAGGCATCATGTCAAAGTGGATGGCTCAGTTTCTTAACCCAGCCACAGTATTACCGGCCTGGTAAACAAAAATACCACTCTAAAGTAGCAAAAAATAAAAGTGGACAGCCAGTGAAAATGTTCCCTGCAGTTATGTTTATAGGCCTTTTCCACAGTAAAATCAAACCAGAGGGGGATGTGTTGCAATGCTGGAAAATGCTTTGGTTGATTATTAGGAGTATGTTAATCATGGCATTCCCTACTGTCTTTTATAGAAGGTTAACAGATCTCATAATGGGCAAGAAGAGCCCTTACCTAAATGAAAACAGACTTTCTTCCCAACTAACAATCGGAAGCGACTAGCTCTAGTGATGCCTGTAAAGATTGCAACATTAGAGGCCTTTCAAACACTAGATATCTGGGCCAAGAAAACATCTAGTTTAGTGCACAACAGAGACTTCACAAGAGTGTCCATGGAAAAATACAAACAGGGATATGCTATGAAATCTACCAATGCATATTTACACATTTCACAGCAAGAATGCAATGTTTATTAACATACAATTGTAATTGTACAAATTGATCAAGATGCTTTAAATTGATATGATTACCCTGGCAACCTCAACATTTTCTATTTTTAATCCAATTTTAATATCATATCAATTTGACATTACTTTATCATTCAGATAAATGTGGAATGAAATCAGATCAAATGTAACCAAAACTTCTCTGTCGGGAGCTATTTTAGGATAATGACCAGCTGAATCTACATTTTGCCTTATTAATACTAGCTAAGATATATGATAAAAAATGTATAAATATAATTATAATCATCAGATGTTATTGTATTCTGTTTTACATGGTTTTAATATACACAATGTATCATGCTGGAATGAAAATAAATAAATAAAATAAAATATTAGAATAAAAATGCAACCTGGAAATGTCTCTCAAAAAGTATCCTGGAAATATCATGTTGCACTAAACTAAACTAAACTGAAAGAATAAAAATCCAACCTAGAAATGTCTCCCAAAAAGTAACCTGGAAATGTAACGTTGAACTAAACTAAACTAAACTAAACTAAACTAAACTAAACTAAACTACACTAAACTAAACTAAACTAAACTAAACTAAACTAAACTAAACTAAACTAAACTAAACTAAACTAAACTAAAAGAATAAAAATCCAACCTGGAAATGTCTCCCAAAAAGTATCCTGGAAATGTCACGTTGAACTAAACTAAACTAAACTAAACTAAACTAAACTAAACTAAACTAAACTAAACTAAACTAAACTAAACTAAAAGAATAAAAATCCAACCTGGAAATGTCTCCCAAAAAGTATCCTGGAAATGTCACGTTGAACTAAACTAAACTAAACTAAACTAAACTAAACTAAACTAAACTAAACTAAACTAAACTAAACTAAACTAAACTAAAAGAATAAAAATCCAACCTGGAAATGTCTCCCAAAAAGTATCCTGGAAATGTCACGTTGAACTAAACTAAACTAAACTAAACTAAACTAAACTAAACTAAACTAAACTAAACTAAACTAAACTAAACTAAACTAAAAGAATAAAAATCCAACCTGGAAATGTCTCCCAAAAAGTAACCTGGAAATGTCACGTTGAACTAAACTAAACTAAACTAAACTAAACTAAACTAAACTAAACTAAACTAAACTAAACTAAACTAAACTAAAAGAATAAAAATCCAACCTGGAAATGTCTCCCAAAAAGTATCCTGGAAATGTCACGTTGAACTAAACTAAACTAAACTAAACTAAACTAAACTAAACTAAACTAAACTAAACTAAACTAAACTAAACTAAACTAAAATATTAAAAATGCAACCTAGAAATGTCTCCCAAAAAGTATACTGGAAATGTCATGTTGGACAAGACTAAACTAAACTAAACTAAACTAAACTAAACTAAACTAAACTAAACTAAACTAAAATATTAGAATAAAAATGCAACCTAGAAATGTCTCCCAAAAAGTATACTGGAAATGTCATGTTGGACTAAACTAAACTAAACTAAACTAAACTAAACTAAACTAAACTAAACTAAACTAAACTAAAATATTAAAAATGCAACCTAGAAATGTCTCCCAAAAAGTATACTGGAAATGTCATGTTGGACAAGACTAAACTAAACTAAACTAAACTAAACTAAACTAAACTAAACTAAACTAAACTAAACTAAACTAAACTAAAATATTAGAATAAAAATGCAACCTAGAAATGTCTCCCAAAAAGTATACTGGAAATGTCATGTTGGACTAGACTAAACTAAACTAAACTAAACTAAACTAAACTAAACTAAACTAAACTAAACTAAACTAAACTAAACTAAACTAAACTAAAATATTAAAAATGCAACCTAGAAATGTCTCCCAAAAAGTATACTGGAAATGTCATGTTGGACAAGACTAAACTAAACTAAACTAAACTAAACTAAACTAAACTAAACTAAACTAAACTAAACTAAACTAAACTAAACTAAAATATTAGAATAAAAATGCAACCTAGAAATGTCTCCCAAAAAGTATACTGGAAATGTCATGTTGGACTAGACTAAACTAAACTAGACTAAACTAAACTAAACTAAACTAAACTAAAATATTAGAATAAAAATGCAACCTAGAAATGTCTCCCAAAAAGTATCCTGGAAATGTCATGTTGGAATAATAATAATAATAATAATAATAATAATAATAATAATAATAATAATAATAATAATAAAAATAAATAAATAAATAAATAATAAAATAAAATATTAGAATAAAAATGCAACCTGGAAATGTATCTTAAACAGCCTGCTTAGTTTTAGAAACACTGTCATGCCATATACTATGGAAGCCCATTTCAGCTATTTCACAATTCTAAGAAATAAAGTCATAATTGCGAGATATAAAGTCATAATTCTGAAAAATAATGTCACAATTCTGAAAAATAAAGTCACAATTCTGACATTATTTCTCAGAATTGCGACACAATTTTTTTAGAATTGTGACTTTATTTTTCAGAATATTGAAAAATAAATAGGTTGATATGTTCTCAGAATAGAGATTTTATATCTTGCAATTCTGAATATAACATGCAACTGTGAATTAAGTCAGAATTGTGAGATATAAACTCGTAATTCTGAGAAGATATCGGTCTTTTTTCCCCTCAAAATTGGACTTTATACAGTAAGTCACAACTGAGAGAATTGAGAGTTTACATCATGCAATTCTGAGGAAAATAGTCATCCCTGATTTAAAATGTAAATGGCTTCATGCACGTGTCTATAAAAAAAAGACCAATGATGTCATCATACGACTTGCACTGAAAAATCATATTCTTTCCATAACCAATCTCTACCTAGATGTCTCCATGACTTTGTCCAGTTCTCTCACAGCTGTTACAACCATAAAATGTTCAATGCAGTTTAATTTCCCACTCAAACATCTGATAGTCAGAAATAGGGAATAACCTAATTGCTCAGCTTTTCTTGAGAGGAACAGACATACAGCATGATTTCATTCAATCCTTACATTAACTTCAGATGCTTGTCTTGAGGTACAAGGTCAAAACACTCTTTTAAAACCTATTTCCACTCTAAACTGCTCCAGCATTCATCCATAAGTCAAATTTCTGTCATTAGTGCATAAAACGAAAAACTACTCTTGCACAGTGGATGAAAAAACGTGTCAGTCTGTTAATGTGAACTGGGCATTAGTGGGCTATTTATTTATTTGTAATTTACTGCACAAACTTACCAAGTTACAGTTATAAAGTTATAAAAATGTGTCTTTCCCAGGCACAGATACATTTTATTCACTTAGTGTGTTTTTACAAACAATTTGTGGGTGTATATGTCACTAGTTCACTTTAACCTACAAATGGTCTTTCTGTAAGTTACCAAAGACCACAATGATCCAGAAAGACTCTACTGACTGAGATGAATAAACTCATGGAATAATTAAAAAAAAAAAAAAAAACTTTGTTTAAACAAGCGTCTATGGGGCTGATCTACAGCACCCTGCAAACGCTAGGTTACATGGGTCTCACTCTTTCATTGTCCATCCAACTTTAACATCTGCAGAATCTCTCATGACAGCACCTCCCAGGTCAGGTACAGCTGAGGTACTTTAGCTGAATTACTGATGATCCTCTATTTTTCAACTCAGCAAAAAAGAGTAGAGTTAACCACTTCCAGGAAGAGTTTTTGAGAAAAGTAAACTGAAAGGATGAAGGGATTAAGACCTTACCTCCGAGGTCTTCTTTGGAGGATACCAGACGAGGTGAGCTGTTCCCAGGTTCAATCTTCAACGATAGTCTGTACAAAAAGATTGTGACAGGGTTATTGTAAATAAAGTATCACGTTAGGACTAACATCATAACTTTTGACTACATGGTTTAAACTCACTCTAAACAAGTTTCTCTCAAACTGTTATGGGAAAAGCATATTACTGATAATTTTTACAGAACGAGTTTTTGGAACAAGGCACTAAAACAGTAACTGTAAATAACATTGTGTGGTGAAAGTTGGCTAAGCTTGTTAAGGTTAGAATTTGCTAAGGCTTTTATTTTCCATTTTGCACTGAGCTTCACCACATAACACTCCCCAAAACTAAATTAAGGATTTTGAGGAAAACATTGCAGGAAGTTTCTCCATATAATAGATTTTAACGGTGGTCAATGGGTTGAAGGTCCAAACTGCAGTTTCAATTCAGCTTAAAAAGACTCTACACAATCCCAGCTGAGGAATAAGAGTCTCATCTAGCGAAATGATCAGTCTTTTTCTAAAAAAAATGTATATACCTTTTAACCACAAATGTTCATCTTGCACCAGCCTAACCTCACAAAGTAAGTAATCACATTGGAAAGGTTACACATGACGTAGGCAGAAGTACCGACCCAGTGTTTACAAAGCAAACGTGCAAAGAAACTCAATCACCCTTTACCAAAAAAAGCTAAAACAATGTTGTTAGATGTTTTTGAAGTTAGAGGAGAAAATGAGATGGATTTTTTTTCCGTACCCTACCTTTTTGAATCGAAGTATACATAAGAAGAACTGATCGCGCATTTTAACCTATGTAATTACTGTACGTAATGCGTGAAGACGCGGATTCCCATCGCAGAGCTAGTGCAAAACGAGCATTTGTGGTTAGAAAGTATATACATTTTAATTTTTTTAAGACAATTACCGATTGTTTCACTAGATAAGACCCTTATTTCTCAGCTGGGATTGTGTAGAGCTAGGGCTATGCGGTATTATCAATATCGTGGCATCGCGATAGCAAAACTATCTCGATATTATCGTGTAGGGCTGCTCGATTTTGGCAAAAATCATAATCATGATTATTTTGGTCAATATTGTAATCATAATTATTTAAACGATTATAACAGGGTCCAAAACTTTATACAGTGATTAATTTTAAGATAGCAATACAGCGAGAAAGAAGATACACATACAAAAAAAAACAATGCTTTAAAAATACTGAATACTTTTATGCAAGTCTAAAGTAGTCTAATAATACTACAGAAATTGAATGTAATTATTTGAATGTAAAATAAAACAGCATCTTCACTGTAATAGTTAAACATGCTTTGTTTCTTATTAAAGAGCAGTAAGTGATTTTTCTCTTTGTATTTTTACATTTTTATTCATATTAGGCAGAGACGGCAGAAGGAATATTATGTGTTGTTGCTTTAACCACACGGATTCTATATACTGTTACACACGTATTTTCATTCTCAAATGTTTATGATCATTTAAGACGTAACTGACAAGGGTTTACATGAATAATCACCAAGCGCCTCATTCTGAAATATTTTTGCGTGTATTTGACTGTTTAGGCACGAACCTTGAGCTAAAAGATAACTTTACAAGTCCGTGTTCTGCTCTGTCTCTGAGCGCATACGCAGAACAGCGCAAGTTTTCTTACGCGCTATTGAAAACACAACATCAAAGAAACCGTAATAAATCAAGCACGTCCCGTTTTATGAAAGTCACGTTACATGATTTTGCTGATTTGCATGTGAAATTAGGCTTTTATGGAGGAGCGAAAGCGCACCACTGGAAAGGGAGGGGGAATGGGGTGCAATAATCGTTTCATCTCAATTACTGCATTTTCATGATCGTTTGAAGCAGAAATCGAAACCGAATTTCGATTAATTGCACATTCTTATTATCGTGGTCACATGACGATATGAAACGATAGATCTTCTGGGCAAATGTGTAGTTTTTAAAATATATTTAAACTTCTTATTCTAACATAAAAGGGTCTTTAAAGTTTTGGCCCACAGTATCTATCAAATGAACTAAAATCGAAAGCACAATATGGCTTCCCTTCATCAAGATCAAGTTTCACAGCGAAGCGCACTTCATTCAGGCGATTAGCTCGTGATCCTGTGTTTTCCATGCCTCAGAGTGGCTCAATTCACAATGAATGCAGTGAACCCATTTATTGCATGTGCTGTGAATTTAGCGTGCATTTGGGAATGCAACGGCCATTAGTTATGCTTTATTTTCGCAGCATATGATTACAGCATTTCACTAGCCTGAAACATTTTCTGTTTTCAGTGAAGCTGGAGTTTTCCGTCAAAATAAAAGCTTCACTGCCATTTCCGTCAAAACGAAAGCTTAAAAGTGCAGTATGAATTGCTGACAACTAGTGGTTTAAATGGGTAATGTTTCTGCAGTCCAAATTTAAAATATCTCTTTCAAGTGTAGAAATTAGGAAAGAAGTATTGTAATTTCCCTACTGTAGTGTAAAGCAAATAATATTCATGAAATATTCATTTTCATTTATTGTGCAATTTTTTTTACAATATATGGCTATTACGGTCATATGAATAATATAAAATTGTTGTCATTATATGTATATTTTCTAATTTGTTTGGCTTCCTAAAACACCAGTGTGAATTCATTTTAGACTGAGACATTATACAACAAACAAAAAGAGGGTGGAGTCCCCTTTAAAGTTCAGGTTCAAGTCAATTGACTGACTTTTTTTCTGACTTAAGGTTTTATATCAAAGTGCAAGTGTATCGTGAGATTTTGATATTGTTACATTCCTATGTATAGCTCTTTGAAGCTGCATCCGTTGGTCACCATTGAAGTCCACTATATAGAGAAAAATACTGGAATGTTTTCCTTAAAAAACTTCATTTCATTACAAAAGAAGAAAGCCATGAACATCTTGGATGACATGGGGTGGGTAAATTATCATCAATTTTTTATTCTTTATCTCTCAGACCCAACATTTAAGTGTTTTTGAAAGAAATGATAAACAGCCAAAGATTTTTAGGCTCAAATGGCACTGTTTTCTAAAAAATGTCCTCTTTATTGTAGCCCGGCTCCACAGAGCTCTCTGTAACAGCGGTGCCAGATGGCAGGACATGCTGTAAGCATGGGCTAACGATTTTAAGACTGTGACCCTGGATCGCTGAGGTTTTCCAACCCCACAGACTGCCAGACAATGATGTCATTCCCCCAAACACAACTATTATACTGCAGTCCCATCCATTCCACCAAACCCATCCTCCTCTGGCGGCCATGCATCCTTTGGTGTTGTCAGAAAGTGCCTGAGACAATCTCACATGGAGCCCAGTCACTGTCTGAATGACTAAGTATGAGCACTTAATAATATGGTGCAATGAATACGCTTTCAAAAATAGTAACTTTGTTGAGTTGTCTTTTGTACAATACTTTATTTTCGTGATCTTTTCACCAGTCACACTGTTTTAAAAAGTTCAAGAACCTGATAAATATTTAAGAAAAATCATTTTTAAACATCTTTATTTACACCACGATTAGCTTCGCCTTAATACATACTACATCTTCATGACATGTTTCGTTATGGTACAGACTCTATGTAAACATGTATCTCTTCATGGCCTAGTTTCACTTGAGAAGTTTCACCTGATACTGAGTTAAGCCAGGCATGTAATTTTTTAACGAAGCATGGAAAAGACGTGTGAATTATGTCATCGTGCCAAAAAGGTGCCTTTCTTTATTTTCTCATATGGAGACGTGTTTGAAAGCTTTACCAGACCAGCAGCTTTAACTCATTACTGTCGCCAGTCAGAATGGTGCTAATGGGGGAAATTACATCAAGGCAAAATAATCCAGCTTTTCTAAAATGAAACCACTCAAGACAATTGATATATAATCACAGTTTCTACTGAGGTTGAGTCTTTTATCTATCTGATTAAAATAAAATATATTGCGCTTGTCACAAATGTGATACACTTCTTTTTTTCCTGTGACAATAAAATTTTTGTAAAGCATATATCTAATGTTAACTATTAGATATGTTAAAATATAACACAAAATCAATGTAAAAGGCATGAAAAGTAGCTAAGATATCTGTATTCCTCCTTAAAATGGTGATTTTGGCCTGTTACATTTTAGACGTCATGACCTGTTCGACTGTATCCAGCTTTTTATAATATAATTTTATAGACAGCTGTTTTTTTATTTAGTGATAGTTGTTCATGAGTCCCTTGTTTGTCCTGAACAGTTTAACCGACTTCGGTTCTTCAGAAAAATCCTTCAGGTCCCACAAATTCTTGTCCTGTCCAACAATGACTGTATGATTTTGAGATTTATCTTTTCATACTGAGGACAACTGAGGGACTCATATGCAACTATTACAGAAGGTTTAAATGAAAAATCATGCATTAAGAGCCAGGGGGTGAAAACTTTTGAATTTGAAAATCAGGGTAAATTTAACTTATTTTGTCTTTTGGGAAACATATAATTATCTTCTGTAGCTTTTGAAGGGCAGTATTAAGTGAATATAAAAAATAAGGACAATGTACACATTTTCATTCTGTTCAAAAGTTTACACCCCTGGCTTTTAATGCATTGTGTTTCCTTCTGAAGCATCAGTGAGCGTTTAAGCCTTCTGTAATAGTTGCATATGAGTCCCTCAGTTGTCCTTAATGTGAAAAGATGAATCTCAAAATCATACATCATAGTTAGAAAAGCTTTTAAACACACAAAAATGCTGATAAACCAAAGAATTTGTGGGACCTGGAGGATTTTTCTGAATAACAGCAGGCAGTTTAACTGTTTAGGACAAACAAGGGACTCATGAACAACTATCACAAAAAAAAAAACGCTGTGGATCTTTCAGGTAAGAATACTATTAAGAATCAAGTGTATGTACTTTTTTGAACGGGGTTATTTTTTATAAATTCAACTATTATTTTCTCTTGTGGACTATATGCAAACATCTTTTATGTGAAATATCTTATTCAGGTCAGGCATTTTGTATGATCCCTCTTACTTTGGTAAAATAATTAACATTTAGCAAAGTCTGCAAGGTGTATGTACATTTTTGACTTCAACTGCATAAACCTAATTTAATGAAAAAATATATGTATTTTCAACACTTCAACACACTTGAAAGAGCCAACAGTCAACACCTAACTGAAAACTAACTTTGACATATCCACATGGAAACCGTGGAAATATGGGGATCCTGGGTTTTTCTGGATTCCTGATGTTGCGTTTATAAGTGTCTAGACTGCAAGAAATTGGACCGCAATAAAACCACCTGCCTTCGTGCGAGACAGACAGACAGGACCACACAGTAGGAGTGAAGAAAGCTCCGGAGGAAACAGGGAAAACTCATTTAATAATGAAGAAAACATCAATGCTATGCTTGTCTTTGTACAGGCAGAAAGCCACATGTATGCATAATACATAACATGTGTAGCATGTAACATTGAAGCATTTCAAAAATGATACTATTTCGAAATCTCATTCATAACATTAATTTATCATACCTCACCACATCTGTATGACACAACTTTTTCAGAAAACCATATTATATAAGACTGTACTAGGAAAACACATTATGGGCTTCACAAGTTGAAGGCTGAGGTAAAGGAAATAGGGATTATATTGTAGCATAAAGTCATGCCAAGCTGGTGCAGCTGTGGCCGGTAAATTAGGTGTTTGGTTGGCCTGTGGGCCATGCAGACAAACCAAAAAGACATAAAGTCCACAGACAGCGCATGTTTTAATAAATACTATAGGCAGCTGTGCAAAATGAAGTGTTAAAACCAGGGAGGGTCTCGATTTACGGGGGTCTTACAGATGTGGGTAGTTTAAAGTGAAAGCTGGCATAGACGTTTATGAAATGCAATAAATTGCAGGGCAGAACGCAAAGCTAAAATCACTCAAAACAATCAGCTCAGATAAATAAAGGCTACTGAGCATTACAATGTGTTTGGGTTACTTACGAGTAATTGTCATCCTCCACAAACTTCTGGAGCTCCTCGATGTAGCGCACCGACATCAAATACTTCTGCACGTGTGGTAACATGACCAAATGATCTGTGGGGTGAAGAAATGTGGAGATGCTATTTAAATTCTCTCACATCTGCACACTTGGGTGCAGGTTTATCATTTATTGGTTAATATTTAGATTTCTTTTAATGAGATCTGAAAGAAAGATGAAAAACTAAATGCTATTTACATAAACAATCATGTACACTACCAGTCAAAGGTTTTTGAACAGTAGGATTTTAAATGTTTTTTAAAGAAGTCTCTTCTGCTCACCAAGCCTGCATTTATTTGATCCGAAGTACAGCAAAAACAGTACAATTTGAGCCATTTTTATTATTTAAAATAACTATTTTCTATTTTGAATATATTTTAAAATGTAATTTATTCCTGTGAAAAAAGCTGTTTTTTTATCATCATTACACCAGTCACATGATCCTTCAGAAATCACTCTAATATTCTGATTTGCTGCTCAAACAAAATTAAATTATTATTATTATGTTGAAAACAGCTGAGTGAAATCTTTTCAGGTTTCTTTTATGAATAGAAAATTCAGAAGAG
The DNA here is from genome assembly GCF_049309525.1 of Garra rufa. Lineage (NCBI taxonomy): Eukaryota > Metazoa > Chordata > Actinopteri > Cypriniformes > Cyprinidae > Garra > Garra rufa. Next base: position 18,527,769 of record NC_133375.1, on the reverse strand, counting down.
CAGCATTTATTTATGAAGTAGAAAACTTTTGTAACATTATAAATGTCTTAATCACCGCTTTTGATCAATTTAAAGCATCCTTGCTAAATAAAAGTATTAATTTTTATGATCTCCCCCCCAAAAAATACTAACTCCAAACTTTTGAACGGTACAGTGTTTAACGTTACAAAAGTTTTTAATTTCAGATAAATGCTGATCTTTGGATCTTTCTATTCATCAAAGAATCCTGAAAAAAAGTACTCAACTGTTTTAAATATTGATAATAATAATAATAAATGTTTCTTGAACAGCAAATCAGCATATTAGAATGATTTCTGAAGGATCATGTGACGCTGAAGTAATGATGCAAAAAATTTCGCTTTGATCACAGGAATAAATTACATTTTAAAATATATTCAAATAGAAAGCAGTTATTTTAAATAGTAAAAATATTTCACAATATTACTGCTTTTGCTGTATTTTGGTTCAAATAAATGCAGACTTGGCGAGCAGAAGAGACTTTAAAAAGATTAAAAATCTTTTGACTGGTAGTGTACATAATCAACTGAAAATGAATATGTTTTTGAAAGCCACTTACCATAGTTACAGGACACCTGTAGATCGGAGATGATACGTAGTAGATTGTTCATCTGATTGGTTCTTTGCTCAGTCTCAATGATGCTATCAGAAGCGGGGTAGGCGGAGTCAATGTAGGTCATATCAAACAGGTAAATTCCTAATGTAAACAGAGAAGAAAAAGTGTTTTTAGGCACTCAATTAACATTTTAACACAAAAGGTGAAGTGCTGAATATTTTCCAGGTCGCTTTTAAACTTAAAAGTTATGCAAAAGCACTAATTCATATATTACTACTACTTCATAAATCTAGTCAGTACAGCTTGTGCATAACATTCCAAGATGTGTAAATACATACAATAAAAAATAGAATTCATTATTCCTCTCCAGTAAGCCGAAAGTAAGTTTAATCAGTGAGCTGAAGAAGATCAGTTCAAAAGATCTGAAAGAATTGTGCCGTTTTGTCATTTTAGTAACACTTTAGTTTAGCAAACACTATTCACTATTAACTAGTTGCTTATTAACATGTGTACTACTAGCATATTACACATTTATTACACATAAATACATATTAATGCCTTATTCTGCATGACCATATTCTAGATCCCTTATTCCTAAACATAATTACTGCAACAACTACCTTACTTACTATCAATAAGCAGTAAATTATGAGTTTATCGAGAGAAAACGCTTAGTTGATTGTGAATTTATGTTCCCTAATCTAAAGTGTTACCATCAGTTTGAAGCTTGACAGCTTCAGTTGTCATTTATGGTACAGAAGATAGAAAGTAATATGTGTTGGAAACAACAAGAGTAAATTATTTTTTCAGCTAAACTTTTCCTTAAAGGATTAGTTCACCTCCAAAATTAAACTTTCTTGATAATTTACTCACCCCATGTCATCCAAGATGTTCATGTCTTTCTTTCTTCAGTCGAAAAGAAAGGTTTTTGAAGAAAAAATTCCACGATTTTCTCCAAATAGTGGACTTCAATGGGGATCAATGGGTTGAAGGTCCAAATTGCAGTTTCAGTGCAGCTTCAAAAGACTCCCAGCCCAGGAAATTGTTCTAATTTTCTAATCCAGGCCATTTTCTAAAAAAAAAAATTACTTCACACATTACGTAGTCACGTTGGAAAGGTCATGCATGACGAAGACAGAAGTACTGACCCAGTGTTTACAAAGCGAGCGTGCAAAGAAAGTCAAATGCCCTTTAAAAAAAAAAAAAAGTAAAACAACGATGTCAGGTGATTTTGAAGTTGAAGTTGAAGGAAAAAATAAGATAGAGTTTTCTACTCCAACCTTTTTCAAACAGAGTACACAGAGGAAGAACTAACTGCGCATGACCTTTCCAACAACATTCCGTAATGTGTGAAGTTGCGGATGTGCACCGCAGAGCTAGTGCAAGATGAGCATTTGTAGTTAAAAAGTATATACATTTTGATTTTATTTTTTAGAAAATGACCAATAATTTTGCTAGATAAGACCCTTTGATACTGCACTGAAACGGCAATTTGGACCCTCAATCCAAAGTCCACTATATGTAGAAAAATCCTCAAATGTTTTTCTCAAAAACCTTAATTTCTTTTCGACTGAAGAAAGACAGACATGAACATCTTGGATGACATAGGGGTGAGTAAATAACCCGGAAATTTTTATTCTGGAAGTGAGCTAATCCTTTAAAGATGGCTTTCCAAAAACATCAAAAGTGAAAAATTAATTATTCTCCACAAACTCATTTATTACTTTCAAACAGATGGCCTTCAATACTTTGATGCGTACTGTATTACACATCTGGGCTTTGAACTGTGTCAGTATTGTGAAACTTTAAGGCTTCCCAACTTTCCATTTTTGTTGCCCCTCACCCCAGTTTTTACACAGATAGTTCGGAGACAACTCTCTCCAGGATTCTCATGCACACTTGTAATTGTCAGGCGACAGGGACACAACTAAACAGCATTCAGTGTCTGGGCTGAAAACAGTGGCCTGGGGCTATTGCCTGAATGTTCTTACTTGCTTGTTAGAGTTCTGTTTCCACTACAAGATTCACAGAGCATCTTGCTAATCAGCAGGTAGAGGTTACGAGTCTGTTAATGAGCGCAATTAGTAATAGCTGAAGAGCTAAGATGTGATTTACACAGGCAGTGGGATGTATCTGCTTTCTCACGCCAAAGCCTAAAGACTATCCATGGCTTAACTAGTGCTAAATTATTAGAAGATGAGAGTGGATGCTCTCTGTGAGTGAAGAAAGAGGAATATGTTACATCAGTAAACTGCCTGGCTAAAAAGTGAATCTGTGCAACTAAAAACCTTCCTACATAAGTGCTCTGCCACTACATTGTTAAACCAGATGGTACACTTGTTCACACTATAATCATACACTTGTACAATATGGTCAATGTTCTGCTCAAGTGGTCAGAAGTAGATCGTTTTGACCGTCTTGTCTCTGCGGTTGGTTTTTATGAATTAGCACTCTGTGATTTTCAAAAAATACAAGGTTAAATGGATTTCTACTACTGGAACACAATAGTACCATTCAAAAATGTGGCACCAGTAATTGTTTTTAAGCAAGAAAGCATTAAAATTGATCAAAAGTGAAAAAAAAAAAAAAAAAAAAAAAAACTGGAAAAAAAATGTATCAGTTTCCACAAAAATATCAAGCTGCACAATTTTTTCAACACTGATAAAAATAAATGTTTCTTGAGCACCAAATCAGCATATTAGAATGATTTCTGAAGGATCATGTGACACTGAAAACTGAATGTTAACTGAGTGTAAAATAAAATTTGATTTGACTTGTAACAATGGTCTTAGTGGTACTGTAGCCAAAATTATTTGTGACTTTGCAGCTGCCCCCATAAAATGAAAAGACATATATACCTGACCAAAAAATCTGCTGCACCAATATAGATTCTGGAGTTATAGCAGACACTGAAACTGTCAATAGTCTAGCGTGTGTATATGTGTGTGTGCGTGTTTGTCAGAGGTCAGCTGTACAACTGAGATTGACCCTGGCATACTTCCTGTGAAGAGTGAGGTAACTCATTAACCTCTGACCTTTAACTGGATTCAGTTACAACAGCAAAACCAAAAGTGGTAATGAAAGTGCATGACCGTTACTTCAGCTTCCATCTATTGGTCAACTACAATGATTTTTTTTATGATTTTACATATACAAAGAGTGTAGAGAAATAATTCTTTAATCATATGTAAGATAATGGCAAGAAATCGTTTAAAGGGATAGTTCACACAAAAATGAAAATTCTGTCATTAATTACTCACCCTCATGTCGTTCCAAACCTGTAAGATCTTTGTTCATCTTTAGAACACAAATAAAGATATTTTTGATGAAATTCAAGAGCTCTTTGACCCTTTATAGACAGAAATGCAAGCTTAAGGCCCAGAAAGGTAGTAGGGACATCATTAAAATAGTCTATCAGTGGTTCAATTCTAATTTTTTGGGTGAACTATCCCTTTAAATGTGAAATATGTGAAATAAAGCTTTTCTCAGAAATTGTGCTCAAAATTACACAGATATTATAAACAGATGTTGAATATATTTGAGGGAGAAGTAATTTTCACAAATTTGATAATTAAAAACAATTTCAAAGTCAGCAAGGACAAAATATTCTATTTCTTCTCAGTATTTTTAGTGGTTTGTTAGCAAGTGATTTAGTGTCATTACGATTTTATATTCAGCAAAATTACTTGACTTAAAAAGTGGAAAATGAGAATGTTGGCTTTACAAAACAGGGAAAACAGCAAGGTTGGTTTTATTTGGCATGAAACATATTCTAATTACAAATAATTATATATTTGTATTCAGCCAGGTCTATTCTAGGCTTATGAGTTGTTACGACTTTATGGGACACAATGAATAAGAGTGAGTAAGATTTCCAGGAAATAAGTGTTCCAGTGGTTGGTTTCAGAAAGAGGTTTAAGAAAACTGCTCATATAGCAGCAGAATACAGATATCTATGAAAGCTCATGATACAAACTTTTTTTTTTTCTGAGAATTGCATGATATAAACTCGCAATTGCGATTGTTGTTATAAAGTCAGACATGTTTTGTCAGATTTGTGAGTTTATATCTTGCAGTTCTGACTTTCTATCACAAAATTGAGTTTGAATTGTGAGATATAAACTGGCAATTCTGAGAACATATCTATTCCTCAAAGTTTAACTTTATAACTCACAATTGTGAGTTTATATCTCATGCATTTGCATTTGCAAGAAAAAAAAAAAGAAATTGCGGGTTTTTATCTCACAATTCTGACGTTATTTCTCACAATTGTGAGTTTATCTCACACAATTCTGAGAAATAAACTCACAATTCTCTTTTTTTTCAGAATTGTGCTGTAAACTAACATTTGCGAAAAAAAAGTCAGAACTGCTAGATATAAACTTACAATTTTGACTTTTTTCACAGAATTGTGAGTTTATATCTTGCAATTGTGAGTTAAGTTAGAATTGTACGATATAAACTTGCAATTCTGAGAACATATCAGTATTTTTTCCCAGTCAAAATTTTACTTTGTAACTCACAATTGCGAGTTTATATCTCACAATTCTGAGAAAAAAAGTGAAATACAAACTCGCATTTGCTAGAAAAAAGTCAGAATTGCCAAATTTTATCTCACAATTCGGACTTTATTTCTCACAATTCTGAGAAGAAAAGTCAGAAATGCAAGAAAAGTCAGAATTGTAAGATACAAACTCACATTTGCTAGAAAAAAGTCAGAATTGCTGGTTATTTCACAATTCTCACTTCATTTCTTGCAATCGTGAGTTTACATATCACAATTCTGAGAAAAAAGTCAGAAATGCAAGAAAAGTCAGAACTGTAAGATACAAACTAACATTTTCTAGAAAAAAAGTCAGAATTGCCAGTTATCTCACAATTCTGACTTTATTTCTCGTAATCATGAGTTTATATCTAACAATTCTGAGAAAAAAAGTCAGAAATGAAAGAAAAGTCAGAACTGTGAGATACAAACTGGCATTTTCTAGAAAAAAGTCAGAATTGCCAGTTTTAACCCTCATGTGGTGTTCAAAATCCTATTACACCTATGGTGTTCCCGGTCAAAAATGACAGGCCTATAAAAAATAGCTTATAAATCACTCATTTAACCACATTTTCACCCAATCTTGGATTCAATCTTTTTGTCAACTTGTTTTCTGTCAATTAGGACTGGTTTTATATTTCTATTTGCATCTAATTAATTGTGGGCCTCATTTATCTGAGAGTAGGCATCTAATTTTTTAAGTAAAAAAATCATTATTTTTGAATAATTTTGGAAATATTAAAAAAATATGAACAAATATTGGTTCTGTTGATCACACTAGTCTACTTTAATGGTTCACCAGGAAGTTTGTTTTGAAAAACTTTTATTTTGTAAAAAAAAATGGCACATAGTCACACTTGTGGTGTTCCCGGTCAAAAATGACAGGCCTATAAAAAATAGCTTATAAATCACTCATTTAACCACATTTTCACCCAATCTTGGATTCAATCTTTTTGTCAACTTGTTTTCTGTCAATTAGGACTGGTTTTATATTTCTATTTGCATCTAATTAATTGTGGGCCTCATTTATCTGAGAGTAGGCATCTAATTTTTTAAGTAAAAAAAAATGAGAACATCACAGTTCCAAAACAAAATGTCATAATATTTTGTCTGGAAGGTGTGATGAAACAAGAACATGAAAGAGAGATTCTTTTGAAGCAGGGTCACTGCAGTCACAGCCAGTTTGTGCGTGAGTGTGAGTTTAGGTGTGTGAGCGTGTGTTCGAATGTGGTAATGTCAGATTGATGAATGGATATTAGATAAAAAAAAATTATCACTGTGAAAAAGAATGTTTCTTTCAGAAAATAGTTTGTGTGTGTGTGTGTGTGTGTGTGTGTGTGTGTGTGTGTGTGTGGCATACATGTATCCATGCATGCACATGTCCAATGGCTCTATGTCTGCAAGCACACATATACATATGTGACCATGATAAACATGCTCCTGACAACTAAATTTTTCTCTGATTTTCAGTCTCCACCATTCACTTTCAATGACCAGGAGCTCGGATAAATGACTCCTACAATTAAACCGTTTGAAAATGAAATACAAAACCAGTCCTAATTAAAAGAAAACAAGTTGATAAAAAGATTGAATCCAATTTTTGGTGATAATATAGCATAACAAGTGATTTATAAGATATTTTGTGTAGGCTCGTCATTTTTGACCAGGAACACCACAAGTGTGACTCTGTGTCATTTTGTACAAAATAAAAGCATTTCAAAAGAAATTTCCTGGTTAAACATTAAAGTAGACTAGTATGATCAACAGTGCAATTTATTTTCATATTTTTCTCAATATTGCCAAAATTATTAACAAATAATGTTTTTTTCACTCAAAAACTGAGGTGCATAAGCTCGGATAAATGACTCCTACAATTAAACTGTTTGAAAATTGAATACAAAACCAGTCCTAATTGAAAGAAAACAAGTTGATAAAAAGATTGAATCCAATTTTTGGGGATAATATAGCATAACGAGGGATTTATAAGCTATTTTGTATAGGCCTGTCATTTTTGCCCGGGAACACCATAGGTGTAACAAGGTGAAAAAAACAACACAAAAAAGTGAAAAATAAATAAATAAAAAATGTGGACAAGTTGTTATAGTCTCTGTGAACAAAGTCACTAAGTTTCAGTTCAATGCGATAACATTAACTAGTATTTTCAGGAAAAAGAAAATCTTCTCCAGTCAAAAATGACATGAACACCACATGAGGGTTTTAATATCACAATTCTGACTTTATTTCTCGCAATTGTGAGTTCAGAATTGTCAGAATTGTGAGATAAAAAGTCCTTTTTTAATTTTTATTCAGTGGTGGAAAAAGGCTTTCATAGATATAAATCAAATATAGAGTGTTAAAAATGGGTTTGTTTATACACTGTTCAGCAATAGAAGAGATTGACAATCTCATTCTATACCCGAAGTAAATTTTTAGGACTCACAGCCAAATTCAGAGAGAACGCTTAATACATACTGCAACCACTTGTGTGTCAATCATTGATGAATGCGTGGAAAGAGGCACATGGTTTGCTGGTTATTCTTTGCTGTCAATCACTATTGTTAGCACTGTCAACCTCTCAGGCTATCTAAAATGGTTGAAAATAGAGGTATTGTGCCATTAAAGAAAGAAACAAAAAGATGAGAGTTACCAGTGTCTCTTTATTCCTTAACAGTCCCTATCAGGAGGACCTGAAAGTGAGCAGGCGATAATTGAGCACCCATGGAATTCAGGAACAGTCGTCCGACACTGATGTCCACGAATAGAACAGGGAGTGTGGCTGGAGCTTGTTCTTCCCTTCTGGCGCAGCGCTAAGGCTCCTAAAACCAGGGACCATTACAGCCAAAGACATTTACAGACTTCAGGGTTTATGCTCCTTGAAATATAATACTCACATGTATCTCTCAAGCCAAGAATTTAAGGACATAGTGTGACTTTCACAGAGGGGGATGATGTAAATCACAATGGCTGAGGAAATGTTTAACTGAAAATACCTCAACAAAAATCCCGGTGTTTAAAATAAATGCTGACATGTCTCGGATGATCAATGATTGATATGCTTCACCTGTGATGTATTACTAATTATAAGTGAATATGATCACATGCAAGGAAACCACAGTGAATCCTCAAATGGGACAGCCACAGATATTGGTCTATAAATATCGAAAGCATTTAGGACACTGATCAGGCAGGATGCCCAGTCACGATGTTTGACTATATATTTCAAAATGGTATTTCACGAATAAAGAATTCCATGCTAAAAATAAATTCATTTATAATGAATATAGAAATGAATGCAGTGTTATTCATATTACATAAGACAGACAGACAGTGGATAAAATTAATATGCACTTTGAACCAGTGTTGTTTATGGAAGCCTGTTTCTGTCACTGAATAAAGAATAAAAAAAGGGTTATTGTGACTTTTTATCTCACAATTATGACTTTTTTTTAAGAATTTTGTGGTATAAAGTCATAATTGCGAGTTATAAAGTCCAAATTGCATGACATAAACTGGCAATTCTGAGAAATAGTCACAGAATTGCGAGACATAAACTCACAATTCTGACTTTTTTTTCTCAGAATTGAGATATAAACTTCCAAATCCTAGAAATAAAGTCATAATTACGAGATATAAACTCACAATTCTGACTTTTTTTCTTAGAATTGCATCATATAAACTCACAATTCGAACTTTTTTCTCAGAATTGGGAAATATAAACTTGCAATTGCGAGTTATAAAGTCCAATTTTGAGGTGGAAAATGACTAATATGTTCTCAGAATTGCAGGTTTATATCCCACAATTCTGACTTAATAACTCGCAATTGCGAAAAAAAAGAGGAAAAAAAGTCAGAACTGTAAGTTTATGTCTTGCAATTCTGACTTCATAACTCACAAATGCGAGTTTATTATATCCTGCAATTCTGACTTTATAATTCATAATTGCGAAAAATTGAGAATTGTGAGTTTATATCTTGCAATTCTAACTTTATAACTCACAATTGCAAGATTATATTACGCAATTCTGACTCACAATTGCGAAAAAAATTGAGAAAAGTCAGAATTGTGAGTTTATGTCTCGCAATTCTGACTTTATTTCTTAGAATTGCGTCTTTATTTCTCAGAATTGCAATTCTGACTTCATAACTCACAATTGTGAGTTTCAATCATGTATTTCTGACTTAATTTTTCAGAATTGCGACTTTAATTTTGAGAATTGCGAGGTTTTTTCACAATTCTGACTATAACTTGTGAAAAAATTGGAGACAAAAAATTGTTTATATCCTACAATAATAATAAAAAAATCTGTGTGTCGATGTAAACTCGCAATTGCGATAAAAAATATTTTTGAGATTCGCAATCGCATTTTTACAGTTTTTATACAGTGGCAAAAACGGGCTTCCATAGCTGTTAGTTAAAACTAAAACAAACAAAAAAAATGTATTGTTTCATAATTTGAAATAAAGCTGAAATACAATATTACATGAAAAACAAACTTAACTTGAATATAAATACTGCCTTGGCAACTATATGAATTAGTAATTTGGGCTGAAGTTAAACTAAATTAAAGCTAAACAGAAAATAAAAATTACAAAAGCAGTCAACAAAATGACAACATTTTAATAAAAACATGAAAATATAAAAAATTGATTAAAAAAATTCAAGGCTAATTTAAAATACTAACAAATACTACAGTAGTATATAAACAATACTAAAATAGCACTGCTTTGAACCATATCACACATGGCTATGACAATTACAAAAGCAATTTTAAATAACAAAATAGATTATATAACGATCTAAATATATGACAGTCACCGCATTTTAAAGCCTGGTTTCATGTGCTCATAACCACACTAGTAATTGGTGCATAACGTACACTGGCAAAATGACTGGACTGAATACACAAATAAACAAAGTTGCATTCCTATAAAAAAGCTAAGGGTTGATTCGTTGGTGATGACTGGCAATGTAAAACTGCAAAAATGTTTGGTTGGATGGGACTAACAAATGTGGTTCATGTTGTTGTGGCATCAACATAACTTGATGTTTCTTAGTCAAAAAGAAACTTTAAGCCAAAGAAATTACATAATTTAACTGATGTTAAATGCTGGTTATTATCCAGTCGACTTCAAAAATTGTTCAGATGCCAAAAGCCAATAGTAGGCAGGTAAAATACCACAAATGCCAGCTGTTTCTTTTTTGCTTTAACGGCCAAGCATTTTTCACCAGGTAGACAAGCCCAATCGCAAAACCTGAGGAGAACCAGACTTTGTGGAAAACTTGAATAACGAACACGACAGTGAGCAGACTTGACTTATGTTAACTCAGTGATGCAATGCGAGAACTATTTTTGTTGGGAAAGCACAAAAAGTTTGATTAAAAGTGTATTAGTATGTTCAGATAAACAAAGTGCACAAAGTAGTGGTGCTAGATGCATTCTGGAACAGTGTAAAGGCATCATGTTTGCGGTTTATGACACTCAGCCAAGTTAAAACCGGCAGCTATGCTCCTCTTATCTCGGACATGGGGTCACGAGTATTTGGATTATGTAACAAGCTCTATTAACCCTTTCCTAAAGCAAAACTATTTACTAAGGACTGCTTCATTACAGGTTCACACAGTACTTCTTTCTTATTGCTCTCATCAAAGCCTGACACAGAAGAGAAGTAATTGTTCAATACAGCTGAGGTCAAAAGTTTACATCCCCTGTTTAGAATCTGCAAAATGTTAATTATTTTACCAAAATAAGAGGGATCATACAAAACGGAAGTTATTGTTTATTTAGTACTGACCTGAATAAGATATTTCACATAAAAGATGTTTACATATAGTCCACAAGAGAAAATACTAGCTGAATTTATAAAAATGACCCTGTTCAAAAGTTTACAACCACTTGATTCTTAATACTGTGTTGTTACCTGAATAATCCACAGCTGTTTTTTGTTTAGTGATAGTGGTACATGAGGCCCTTATTTGTCCTGAACAGTTAAACTGCCTGCTGTTCTTCAGAAAAATCCTTCAGGTCCCACAAATTCTTTGGTTTTCCAGCATTTTTGTGTATTTAAACCTTTCCTACAATGACTGTATGATTTTGAGATCCATCTTTTCACACCGAGGACAACTGAGGGACTCATGTACAACTATTACAGAAGGTTCAAATGCTTACTGATGTTCCAGAAGGAAAAACCATGCATTAAGAGGGGGGTGAAAACTTTTGAACAAAATGAAGATGTGTGCATTTTTCTTATTTTGCCTGAATATATGTCTTTTTTTCATTCAGTACTGCCCTTCAAAAGCTACAGAAGATACTTACATGTTTCCCAGAAGACAAAATAAGTTAATTTACCCTGATCTTCAAATTCAAAAAGTTTTCACCCCTCGGCATTTAATGCATGTTTTTTTCTCCTGGTGCATCAGTGAGCGTTTGAACCTATAATAGTTGCATATGAGTCCTTCAGTTGTCCTCAGTGTATAAAAGTAGGATCTAAAAATCAGACAGTCATTGTTGGAAAGGGTTCAAATATACAAAAATGCAGGAAAACCAAAGAATTTGTGGAACCTAAAGTTTTTTTTTTTGAAAAACAGTAGACTGTTCAGGACAAAAAAGGGACTCATGAACAACTATCACTAAAAAAAAAGAAAACAGCTGTGGATCATTTAGGTAACAACACAGTATTAAGAATCAAGTGTATGTAAACTTTTGAATGGGGTCATTTTTATAGAGCATTTTGCTGATTCTGAAAGAGGGATGTAAACTTTTGACCTCAACTGTAAAGTCAATATTTTTCTTTTCTTTATGGACAAAAAGTATTCTCGTAGCTTCATAAAATTACAGTTGAACTATTAATGTCACATGAACTATTTTAACAATATTCTTACTATCTTTCTGAGCCTTGAACTTGTCAGTTGTGTTAGTGTCTATGCAGGGTCAGAAAGCTCTCAGATTTCATCAAAAATATCTTAATTTGTGTTCCGAAGATGAACAAAGGTCTTAAGGGTTTGGAACGACATGAGGGTTAGTAATTAATGACAATTTTCATTTTTTCTATCCATTTTTTTCTTCTTCAATCATAAAGGTTTTATTTTATGAGAAGCAGGTCACCAAACCATGTTGAGATCACATGACCAACTAAATACCACTCGCTTTTTTGAATTCCTATTTGCTCCAATAGCTAAAATATCCATGATATCATTTATACAACTTTACAAAAAAGAAAACAAAATAGCAAGAGATTGCTTACATAGGTCAGAAGAGGAAAGGATGTCAAATTTTCCTTTTGCTTGCACGTGATGCTACATCCACACCAGCAGGTGTCAGTATAAAGTCCAAAATCTCTGTTGTATCAGGCAGCAAAAGCAATCATGCACCTTTTTGAAAGTTTAGTAATGTTATTCCTAGATTCTCATGTCTGCAAAGTGAAGGAACATCAAAAATGTGCATACTTGTGGAAAAATGTATTTTGTGTGACACTTTGTAGCCACAGTGGTTTAGGGCCTTTAATTACATAACTGCCTACATTCATAGCAGGCTATGGAAAAAAAAAGGGTGCATGTCTTCAAACAGCTTGAAGGGTGTTGAGACTGCGGCCTGGCCAGCGGCACAGAAACATTCCAGAGGTGTGAGTTCATATGTGATAGTGGGGCTGCAGGGTGCTTTCTCAAGGGAGATGGTTTTCCCATCAGGGGCTTTCCAGAGGACAGGAACAACTGGGACGACTGAGAAAGGAAGTGTTAACACCTGCCATCCGGAACTCAACAACATTAGACAGATTACTGAGGGACGAGTGCGAAATACAAGATTGATTAATGCATTTGATGATGTGCGGTAAGCTTTTATGTTTTATTTAGAGCATCTGGATTTGTTCGCATCAGGATTCACGGCCAATAAATCCCAAAACACTTTTCATGAGCTGCACGGACAAGTATGGTGCTATTAACAATCCAGAACAGAGTGTAAAACTGGGAGCAGCCAAAAGCATATTTTAAATAAACATGTATTACTGTTGCACAAGGTGAATGCGTGGAAAAAACTAATAGGTTTGGCTTTCACGGTGACTTTCGAGCCAGGAAAATACTTTCGTATCTTCTTAACAATCTGCTCACCCAAGTGTAAAATGTATACAGACAGGGATGACAACCGCAGACAATTATACTGTCTATTACTACCTGAAACACAATCTCCCAAGGCAGAATACTGCTAACTAGTGCAAACTTAGCTTACAATGCCTCTAACTAACTCATTATGCTGGCATGTCTGGAGATTTCAATAGCGAGTTTATGGAAATTGCCACGCAGGCTGGGAAGTTTTATATACTGCATATGAAGATAAAAACCTTTTGTGTCGTGACTCAAGGAGTTTTGGTGAAACAGCCGGAAAATGGAAAAATACGAACAAATATGCACCGAACAAATTACACATACACGTGCACAAGCAGATGGCAAAAACACTTCATGGAAGTTTTAAGTGACAGTCTTACGCAACTGTCGCTGTTCGTCCCTTTGATGTGGCGGAGACAGTAATACCCAACATGAGACTATTGTCGCACAATTCCTCTGGGATCACTTAGGATGAATTTGAGAGTTGAACTGTCAGCTTTGTTCACTAGGAAGAACTACAGCTAAATCACATCTAATCTGACTTTTAAACACACAGTGCTGTGTAAAATGTTGAGTGTAGACAACCTCACGATTGGTTGAATTTAGAACTAAACAAATATATGAGTATAAACATTTTTATTTAAACCCTGGTTTCCTAAGAACTAATCTCAAGTCCTCATCATGAGACCTGGAAGCAACAGATTGTTCCAACAAGGTTAAAAAGTCTTAACGTCTTAAGTTTTACAATATCTCTTTTAACCCTTTTGTGCTCTAATGTCACATTTGCAGGACATTTCTATTTATAAACAAATCTGTTTCAAATGCTTTTCTTTTTAACTTTCTATTTATCAAGGCTGAAATTAAATGACAGTTTCCACACGTACAGTTGAAGTTTACACCCCCCTTTTAAAATCGGCAAAATGTTAATTATTTTACCAAAATAAAAGGGTTTGTACAAAATGCATGTTATGGTTTATTTAGTACTGATCTGAATAAGATATTTCACATAAAAGATGTTCTCATATAGTCCACAAGAAAAGATAATAGTTGAAATTATAAAAATGGCCCTGTTCAAAAGTTTACATCCCATTGATTCTTAATGCTGTGTTCTTACCTCAATGATCCACAGCTGTGTTTTTTTTGTTTAGTGATAGTTGTTCATGAGTCCCTTGTTTAAACAGTTAAACTGCCTGCTGTTCTTTAGAAAAATCCTTCAGGTCCCACAAATTCTTTGGTTTTCCAGCATTTTTGTGTATTTGAACTCTTTCCTACAATAACTGTATGATTTTGAGATCCATCTTTTCACACCGAGGACAACTGAGGGACTTATATGCAACTATTACAAACACTCACTGATGCTTCAGAAGGAAAAAACATGCATTAAGAGCCGGGGGTGAAAACTTTCGAACGGAATGAAGATGTGTAAATTTTTCTTATTTTGCCTAAATCGTCACCTTAGAATTATAGGTTCTATCTGACATTTTTGTCAAAATTGAGTTGTTCACATATTCTTATTCTATGACAACTTATTTACATTATTTGATGTTTCTTTTGTAAGCTATGTACATTTGGGGGCTTTTTTTAGAAAACAAAAATGGTTCTATCTACAGAAGTCTATGGAACGCAAAAACTTTGAAGCTCAATATCTCGAAAGTGCTCAAAATGCAGATAGAACCTTATAATTCTAAGGTGACGAAATATCAATTTTTTTTTATTTAGTACTGCCCTTCAGAGGCTACAGAAGATACTTACATGTTTCCCAGAAGACAAAATAAGTTACATTTACCCTGATCTTCAAATTCAAAAAGTTTTCACCCCCAGCAATGTCCCTCAGTGTGAAAAGTCATTGTTGGAAAGGGTTGAAATACACAAAAAATATATTAAAACAAAAGACTATTATTTTCAATAGTAATAATATTTTACAATATTTTTGTTTTTACTGTGTTTTTGATCAAATGCAGCCTTGGTGAGCATAAGAGACTTCTTTCCAGACACCAAACTTTTGCATCTTTGACAATAAGGATACTGAAACAGCATCTGTCACGTTATTGTCTTACAAAACAGATGGCCAGTTACATAGTTAGGAGGATCCATAATGACACAACAATATAAATACTGGTATGAAATGGCAAAAAATACTGTCTTTCATCCCAGCTTAATCTACAGAGACAACTTTAAGAAAGCCATTCGATTCCCCAGAAAGCATAAACACTGTGGCACCATCTAAACATTACTCTGTTTGTTTAAGAATACCAATCATGCTGACATAGCAACGGTGGCTCAACCAATGGTGTGAGTTTGGGGTGTGGCCATCTGTAAATCTAACCAATGGCAAAGGTAGGTGGAGTCATTTGGAAACCTGTTTGTAAGCAATCAGCAAATCTCATCAATAACACTGCAACACTACTAAGCTGCTGTCAAAGCAGTGATAGTTTATTCCCTCAATAAAAGGAGTGAGGTAAAGCGATAGCGGCACGGATCTACAGGGAGCGAAAGAACGGTGGAGCCCCGAGGATGTGGTCAGGCTACTGTTCAAAGAGCTTGCAGATGTCTAGCCAAACGATGAGCTCATGAGTTTCTGCAGGGACCACAGTGGAGGGCTGGGGTGTATTTTCCATCCCGTCGCTCTTCCAGGCGCTCTCAGATCCTTGTCTCTGAGGTGGCTCATTCCAGACCTCGCATGTAGTGCAGCAGTGGGTGTCAAAGCCGCTGAAGAGAAAACCTCCTAACCCACTTCTGATTAATGTCAAGAGCTTTTGCTTTACTCATCAGGATCACAAGCCTGAGGTGAACTTTCATCCTTTTGTGTTAAATAAGCTCTTATGGACCAGACAAAACATGTCTGTCTGAGATGTATCAAACATGGCAAGATGAATGAGGTACTTAGAGCTGTGAGATACAGTATCCTGATAAGACTACAGCTTCTCTGAAGAATGTAACTGTAATTATCTGTAATTACATAACTAAATGTAGTGTAACAAATGTAGAAGTTTAAGCCTATACAGTTGTTCCCCAGCAGTTACAGTTGATGTCAAAAGTTTACATACACCTTACAGAATCTGCAAAATGTTCATTATTTAATCAAAATAAGAGGGATTATACAAAATGCATGTTTATTTTTTATTTAGTACTGACCTGAATTATATATTTCACATAAAGGATGATTACATTTAGTTCACAAGAGAAAAGAATAATTGAATTTTTTAAAGTTTACATACACTTGATTCTTAATACTCGGTTGTTACCTGAATAATCCACAGCTGTGTTTTTTTGTTTGTTTGTTTAGTGATAGTTGTTCATGAGTCCCTTGTTTGTTATTCAGAGAAGTCCTTGAGGTCCCAAAAATTCTTTGGTTTTTTTCAGCATTTTTGTGTTTTTGAACCCTTCCCAACAATGACTGTATGATTTTGAGATCCATCTTTTCACACTGAGGACAACTGAGGGACTCATACACAACTATTACAGAAGGTTCAAACGCTCACTGATGCTTGAGAAGGAAACACAATGCATTTAGAGCAATTTGAAGATTAGGGTAAATGTAATTCATTTTGTGTTCTGGAAAACATGCATGTATCTTCTGTAGCAACTGTCTGAAGGGCAGTTTAACTGTGCAGGACAAACAAGGGACTTATGAACTATCACTAAAAAAAAAAAAAAAAAAAAAAAAAATCAGCTGTGGATCATTCAGCTAACAACACAGTATTAAGAATCAAGCGTATGTAAACTTTTGAACAGGGTCATTTTTATAAATTCAACTATTATTTTCTCTTACAGACATATTTGTGACCCTGGACCACAAAACCAGTCTTAAGTCGCTGGGGTATATTTGTAGCAATAGCCAAAAATACATAGTATGGGTCAAAATTATTGATTTTTCTTGTATGCCAAAAATCATTAGGAAATTAAGTAAAGATCAAGTTCCATGAATATTTTTTTGTGAAATTCCTTCTATAAATATATAATAATGTAATTTTTGATTAGTAATATGCAGTGTTAAGAACTTAATTTGGACAACTTTAAAGGTGATTTTCTCAGTATTTTGATTTTTTTGCACCCTCAGACTCCAGATATTCAAATAGTTGTATCTTGGCCAAATATTGTCCTATCCTAACAAACCATACATCAATGGAAAGCTTATTTATTGAGCTTTCATATGATGTATACATCTCAGTTTTGTAAAATTTAACCTTATGACTGGTTTTGTGGTCCAGGGTCACATTTAATGTGAAATAACTTATTCAGGTGATTCCAAAAAAAAAAAAAAAATAGCATGCATTTTGTATGATCCCTCATAATTTGGTAAAATAATGAACAATTTGCAGATTCTGCAAGGTGTATGAAAACTTTTGACCTCAACTGTAAGTATAAAGTACACAGTGTTGGATGGGAGAAAGTGCTAAAAAAGGTGGATCGTTTGTGTACAAGACTGACTTTCATTGTGTGGCCAAAAACGCTTGAAACATTTTTTAAAAATGCTTCATAAAATAAAACAAAGTCATACAGGTTTGGAACGACATGAGGGTGAGTAAATGGTGACTGAACTTTCATTTTTGTGTAAACTCTCTCTTTAAGACTTTTTAAACATGTCCCACAAAACTCGACCAATGTTTGTTCGATTTGACAACAGAGTATTGTGTTAGAATAAGCACTAAAACCAAATAATTGTAAAAAATGTCATGTACAGTGGAAAATGGAAAGCCCCATTATTTTGTGACCCCCCCCAAACCTGGCAGTAAAAGCAAGCTGCGGTTGATCAAGGCCCTTCTTTTAATATGCAAGGTATTACCATACTTGCTGAACATGGGAAATAATAACAAATGGTGAGTCCCTCACACTGAGACACGGGGTACAGTATGTGCTTTGCTTGGAACCTCGTCTCACCACACCACCGGCTCTCTGAGGTTTCCAACTCCTGGATTTTTCCGTAGGGCTCAGGGTTGTAATACTGAGCTATTGTTTATCTAGTATCAGTAATTGGAAGGGGTGGAAAGAGAGAACCAAAAGTTGTCTTAAGGGACGTGAAAGTTACATTGCGTCCAAAATCAGCACGCAAAAAAATACAAAACCAGGGACTTCATTTAAGCACACATATGATTGGATTCAGTCATAAATTCCATGGATCTAATCTTATGTTAAAGAAATATGGATTTATAAAAGCATAAACTGACATGAAAATGCACTTACACACAAAAAAGCAAACATGCAGACTGAATTTTTTTTAAAGCTCTAAGCTAATAAGTTTTTATATTTTTACTCTGTCAAACAAATGCATGGATATTTACTCATTTATTACTGAATATCTAAAAGTTTGACAATGTCACACAGTGCCAGTGAGTGGAAATACCTCTGGATTTCTCTCTTCTGTAAGAGAATTCCACATTTTTATCCCCCGATGGAAGAATTAATGACAAAAACTGATTCATAACTCTCATAAAACGTACAAGGCTGGTGACAAAGGGAGCAGTTTACACCTAGAGAGACTACACTTTCAAAAAAATAAGGAACTTTTGGAAAACCACCTGAAGGCATAAAACCTCAAAAGTTTAACATGGAAATAAAATTAAGAGTTGGAGGTCACAGGGTCACGAATGGCTTCCTTTTCCATTCGCCTCTGTGGTTGAAAACACTGCTCTGGTTTTCTCATTCAAAACAGGAGCTGTTCACATTTGTCATTTTGAGTGCTGTTTTTGCAATGGGTATCAAAATGATTAATATGCTTAAATTCAACAATTACAGAGACATTTTGAAATACGTCGAAACTGTAACTCTTAATAATAAAAATAACAAGTCTTAATAATGTTCATAAATGTACTCTTTTATATCAATTCCCTAGATTCAAATGCACAAAGCGACAGTGTTTTGGCTATTTATGTCTCTATAATGCCAGATTAGGGGGTTTAATTTTCTCTAAGCTCATTTGGATCAAAAATAATAAACCAAAACAAATTCATTCAAAGAAAACAAAGACTGCGCTCCAGGAGACTCAATGAGCTGCTCTTGAAAATAAAGTACCCTCAACAAAGGGTCTCATCTAGCTATTAATGCCCCAATTATCCGGCTCTGTATAAGGATGGGAATCATCTAAAAAGGGGGCGTAGAAAAAAAGAGAGACAGAGAACAGAAAGTGAATGGACTATTTTACCCCGCAAGGTTGAGTCTTTAGCCAAGAGCCCTAAAGATTGAGAACAGTCCCTTTCTGTGTGTGCAGGGCTGCGACGGTCCAAAACAAACAAGGACTCTCTTTCAAGTGTAGTATTGGAATACTGAGCACCTCGCTCCTATCACCTCACCCTCCCCTCCTCCTCAAAGAGGAGGTCTCACCCCCACCGCTTCATCCTGCTCTCATCAACACAAAGGTCTTGAGCAATGTCACCGAAACATCAGTACAGAGAAGCTAATGGTGCGTAACTGAACACATGCTATAGTTCAATAATAATCTGAGGCCCAAGCCTCCTAAGGATGAGGTCTTCAATGCCCTTGATGTCAGAATAAAGACAATGAGTTCATAAACTACTTTCAAGTCAGAAGGTTGAGTAAATATTGGTCATTGTACAAAACACTAACATTTTTTCCAGTTAATAAATTGTACTGTGCTAACTTATGCTAAATTAATACATTTTAATATACTGAAGGGTTAGTTCACTTAAAAACTACAATTTTGTCATTAATTACTTATCAAAGAATGACATGAAAGAGAAGAAATTTTTGAAAAAGGTTTTTTTCTTTGCACACAAAAAGTATTCTCGTAGCTTCATAACATGGTTGAATCACTGATGTCACATGGACTATTTTGTTTGTTTTATTTAAAGTTTGACATGACAGGATATTGCAGCACAAAACCCTGAAATGTGTCAAACATACACATACTCCATACACAGTCATTACTTAGTAAAGATAAATAATAAAAAAATAGCTAAAATACAAGCAGATAAAATGGCATATACATATACATAAATAACACAGAAAAGGTAACCTAATCAAAGACCTGTAAGTTATCTATACACTAATTTTAAAGCACGGGGAATAAAAGAAAGTTCATGACGTTTAGTGTTACTCCTAGGTACAACATATGTCTTGTGCCGCCGAAGGGAATAAGTATGTGTTGGAGCCATAGGTAGGAAGCAATGCAGTGGTGATGAACTGTCCTTGAGTATTTTAGTAAAAGTGCGTATGGTGGCTTCCTCACGCCTCTCACTTAGTGCTGGAAGAGTTGAAGTAGGGAGGCCTATTATCCGACAGCATCGCTTTTGGATCCTCTCTAACTCCTC
Organism: Garra rufa; assembly: GCF_049309525.1. Classification (NCBI taxonomy): domain Eukaryota; kingdom Metazoa; phylum Chordata; class Actinopteri; order Cypriniformes; family Cyprinidae; genus Garra; species Garra rufa. The sequence continues at coordinate 18,507,287 of NC_133375.1, read as the reverse complement.
AGAGAGACCTTTAGGTAGACCACCCCATACTGGGCTAGCATACTCAAGAATTGGCCGGATAAAAGTCAAGTATCCTTGCAATAAGACATCACAAGGGAGACCCGCTCTTTTTGCAGCGCAAAGATAATATATTCTGGGACGCCCCTTCGAAATCATGTACTTAACGTGGGCATCCCATGACAAGTCGGAGGATATTTGGACTCCAAGCAATTTAAAGGTGGAAACTCTACTAATTGCATGTCCTGAGATAATAGGAGAGGGAGGGGATGGAATGTTATCCTCTCTTCTGGCACTAATTACCGTGTCCACAGTCTTAGCTCCATTCACTGCTAATGTAAATTCTTGTCCCCATTCCACTACAGAATCTAAAGCCTGCTGAGTGAGTCCAGGTAAAGATCCCATTAGAAGCTCTGTGATTGTTAGATCATCCGCGTATTTCCCAGGTATTACCGAACGTGGCAAATACGAATCCAGGCTGTTTATACATACAACAAATAGCAGAGGGGATAAAAGTCCCCCTTGGGGAACACCAGCTGGAACCGGAAAGGAGCTAGACACACAGGAGCCCCACTTCACCCTCTGCTCTCGATTACTCAGATAGCTCTTTACAATGAGCCAAAGGGGTCGCCTAACATGCAAATCAGCTAAGGATAGTAGCAGTTGACAATGTTTTATTGTGTCAAAAGCTCGGGTAAAATCAATAAAAACAGCATGTATATCCATTTTGGGGGAGCTGTTGAGTGCTTCGTGCCACTGCTGCAGAATTTGAATCAAGGCAGTATCAGTTGATCTGTTCCTCATGAAGCCGTGTTGTGATGGTTCGATCTTTGTAGCTATATCCTCCAGAATGGCATCTCTGAGGATTCCTTCATACACTTTCCCAACACAGCTGAGTAATGAGATCTGACGGTAATCTGCTGGAAAACTAGGATTTACTTTTTTAGGAACAGCTTTGATTATGGCTTCCTTCCATTGTTTTGGAAAAATGTTATGCTGGATGCATGTATTGAAAATATCACATAACACTGGTGCCAACTCTTCATAAAAAGTCTTTAGCACCCAAGGTGGAACGCAGTCGGGACCAGCAGCCTTGGCTGCAGTCACTTTACGAAGTCTAGTCTTAACTTGTCCAATACTCAGAGGAGGTACACTACAATTTAACAACTTGCAGGTAACTTCTTCCTCAGACAGGGAAATATGGCTCGCATAGTTCCACACAGAAGCAAAATGCCTAGCCAGAGTATCACACTCACTTTGCATGATGTTTTGATCCTGAGACACAGTATCACTCTCATCTCCTTCCATCCCCAATAACTTCTTCACTGACTTAAACCATTGTTTTGGCTTGGAGCATCGCAGTTCCTCCACCTCATGCTGGTAATATTGTTTCTTTGCAACTTAAATTTTTTTGGCAACGATTGATTTTAATTTCCTATACGAGGTTTTGTTGCCAGAGCAAAAAGCAGACTGTCTATCTTTTATCAGATCTTTAATTTGAACAGTCATCCAAGGCTTGTCTGTGTTTATGATAGATACTTTCTTCAATGGAACTGTTTTATCCAAGATGGATATAATAGTGGAAGTAAAGGCACCAACCTTATCCTCAGGATCCATAGTTTCGTGGATGTGGGAAAAGTCAGTAGTGTTCATAAGAAGACCTAATTCCCTGATTGTCTCAGGGGTACGTTTCCTGCAAAAAATATGTTTAGTAGATTTAGTGGGCCAGTTCCCTGCATCTAGCAAGATAGTCTGATGGTCAGAAGAGCCAATAGGAGGCAGATGCTCCGGTATCTGATACAGAGAGGAAATATTGGTGAATATAGAGTCCAGTTGACTAGCCTTTCTTGTTGCTCCAGTCACGATTTGTTTCAAACCATGTCTACTGCAGATGGTTTCAGACTTATACTTATTTGTGTCACCAAGTATGACAATTGCAGCCTGCTGATAGTTACATTCAATATATCTGAGACAACGATCCAAGTACTGTGAGATTAGTAAATCAGGTTGGGCTGTTGCAGAGGAGCATGGTGGAAAATATAGCACAGCAGCAATAATACAACTTAACCCTCGAGGAAGACGACTGGGACGCAACCAGACCCACAACGCTTCGTATTCATCCTCTTCTAGCTGAGTCAGTCGCATTTGTTTGATGGTGTTACAAACATACAAGGCAACTCCTCCTCCTCCACCTTCCTTGCGATCCCGCCGTTGTAATGTGCATCCAGGAAAAGTTACAGTTGAATCTGGGATACTATCATTTAGCCAAGTCTCTGAAACAGCGACAACTGCTGCAATTTTAACAATGTCCTTACTACCTTTCTGTGCCTTGAACATGTCAGTTGCATTGCCGTCTATGCAGAGTCAGAAAGCTTATGGATTTCATCAAAAATATCTTAATTTGTCTTCTGAAGATGAACGAAAGTCTTATGGGTTTGCAACAACATGAGGGTGAGTAATTAATGACAGAATTTTCATTGTTGAGTGAATTATCCCTTTAATATGGAAGCCTATTTCCGTCACTGAATAAAAAACAAAAAAAGGATAATTGCGAACATCTCTCAAAATTCAATTTTTTTCCTCACAATTGCGAGATGCAAACTTTTTTCTCAGAATTGCTTGATAAAAAGTCAGAATTGCGAGTTTGTTTCTCTGAATTGTAAGATAGAAACTCCCAATTGCCAGTTATTGTCAGAATTGTGAGATATAAACTTGCAATTCTGGGAAATAAACGTACAGAATTGCATGATATAAACTCAATTGCAATTGCAAGTTATAAGGTCAAAATTCTGACTTTTTTCACAGAATTTCAAGTTTGCAATTCTGACTTTATAACAAGTCAGAATTGTAAGATATAAATTCGCAATTCTGAGAACATATCAGTTTTTTTTACCCTCAAAATTGGACTTGATAACTTGCAAATATGAGTTTATATCTCACAATTGAGAAAAAAAAGTCAGACTTGCGATATAAACTTGCAATTTTCAGAAAAAAGTCAGAATTCCGAGAATAAAAGTCAGAAGTGTGAGATATAAACTTACAACTGCAAGCAAAAAAGTTAGAAAATGAGAGAATAATGTCAAAATTGTGAGAATACAACTCAGAATTGTGCGATATAAACTCACAATTGCGAGAAAAAAGTCAGAATTTCGAAAATAAAAGTTGTAAGATATAAAGTCGAAATTCAGTCAAAAGTTTTTATCTCGTAATTCTGACTTTATTTCTTGCAATTGTAAGTTTATATCAAGCAATTCTAAGAAAAAAAAAGTCAGTATTGCAAGTTTATATCTCAATTTTGATCAGAATAGTGAAATAAAAATTTGCAATAACATTTTTTTTTTCCAGTGGTGGAAAAGGGCATAATTATGGCTTTAGAAAGGTAATAGAGGTTTACAGTTTAAGGCCTGTACAATAAAGATAGTAAAAAGGTTTACTGTATTTTAGAAAATCCCAAGCAAAACAAAATATGCTAAAACATTTTGAGACTTATCCAGTAAGATTTTTTTGCAAATCAAAATGCATAAAAAAAGATGCATTAAATTGATCAAGTTACATTTTTTTGATAACAATGCAAATATTTTACTATTTCAAATAAATAATGTCCTTTCAAACTTTCTATTTATCAGAGAATTCTTAACTAAATGTCTCATGGTTTCCAAAATTATTAAGCAAAAATAAAAATGTTTAAAATGTTTTCAACATTAATAATAATATAATTTTTTTTAGCAGCAAATCAGCATATTAGAATGATTTCTGAAGGATGTGACACTGAAGACTGGAGTAATAATGCCGAAAATTCAGCTTTGGCATCACAGGAATAAACTACATTTTAAAATATATTAAAAGAAAACAGCTATTTTAAACTGTCGTAATATTTCACAATAAAACTATTTTTACTGTGTTTTTAATGCTGCCTTGGTGAGCATAATGGATTCCCTAAAAAAACTTAGTGTAGTTGACTTAGTCTTCAGCCTGTCATCAGTTACTCAGACTTTAAACAACAACTCCAACAGCAGCTATGAAAAAGCCCAAATTATAATGACTGATTTGTGGCTTTGTATGGGATGTGTTTTTAGATGTCTGTTTGTTCCAGAGGTTTGTGAATCTGTATGGCTTTCCCATGGACTTCTCCTGCAGACAGGAAATTATCTCACACTGATCTTTGGCCTGGCTGGAAATCAGAAAAACAGGCAAAGCTTAAGCTGACATATTCAAGCTGCATCATCGAAGAACAAAAGGACAACGGAGGACAATTTGAAAAACCCCATGTTGCACTGTTCCTTATTTGCATCTACTGAAAACCAAAGACGGATGCCTAAAGATGAAGTAAAGATATGCTACCAAACTTCTGCCACCTAAATTCTCTTGTTAATTCTTGTTCTCTTGTTAGTTGACGTGCCTCATAACGTGGTGAAATGTGTGGTCTGTCTGTGTTGGGACAAGACACTTGCTCCCCGACTGAGATACTGTCTTGCTGTCATCAAATAAAGAAAAAAAAAATGTCTAGAAAGACTTTCCCATTCTCACACAGAAATAAGTCATCCACTCAGCAGGAAAATGACATCTACCATGCTGGTTGTCATTGCACACATGTTGCTCACATTTCACAGGATGTTCTGTTCTTCTGTCCTGCATGACAGAATGAAACTGTTTAACAGCAGTGTTTCGCTAATGACCGGCACGGACCCGGTTGGCAATATGGAGGCTATTTCAACTTTAGATGATCTAATTTGGCCAAATAAATGATAAAGACCTCACAAAATGAAAATGTCCTAACTGAACTTCCCAACATTTCATCAAACACTCAAGGTCTAAAACAATCAACACAAGTCACTGAACTCTTCTAAATATCCGGAGGTGCTGATAGTTGACGTCCACACACTAGGCTTTGGAGGGTCACTGACTAAAAATCACCTCCCCCTTCAGTTAACACAAGCAAACAAGGCAATATCTTAAGCATAACGTCACCTGCAGCGCTACCACATCACTCTTGCTCTGTTCCCGGCAGCAGTGAGCATTAAAACTAGCAGACCTGAACCCAAACAGGCATTAACAGAGCACACCTTGTTCTCAGCTGTGACTTAAGGAGAAACGCTACTTCAGTTAGACATCAATGCATGTCATGATTTACTTCAGGCATCAAGAAAAGCAATGTCACTCACAACTTTTATAGACACTTCAAGTTTAAGGACCATGCAGCATAAATGTTCATCTATTTTTCAAACCTATATGACCTACCTATATGACGGGTCCAAAACCACACCAGACCAAGACCAGGGATGGAAATTAGCACCCGCCACCAGCCAAATGCGGGTGATTTTGTGTTGTGGCGGGTAAACTCGCTTCACCCACCGGCCACCGTGGCGGGTAAATAAAAATAACATACTTCAACCGGACGGCGTGAGGCGGTAATGCACCTTAACGTTGGTTGCGAACTGCCATTAAAATACACGAAGAAGAAGAAGAAGAAGACGGCGGACACTTTTAGCGGAGGCACACCTTCAAAAAAATGTGGCGATACATCACAGGCGTTAAGAGGTCTGTTAAAATATCTTTACAATCTGCTTTTGAAGAAATATATTGTATTTCGTGCTACAGCGCACATTCTGGCAGATGCAATTCATGGCGCGTCTTTCTCAATATCCTGTACAACACGGCATTCATTCACATCAGATGATAACTCGGCGGCAGAGTTCCACTCACACAGGGGCGTAATTTCCACTGGGGACACGCTTTTCAAAATCCCGTTGGTGTCCACCTAAATGGTTTTGTTAAGTAATCTATTGTATTTTAGAATGCACGCTCTACGCTGCCGAGAGTTTCGCGCTATAGTAAAAATGAAACCAAAAGTAAAACGTGCACGCGCATTCAAAAGCAACTTTAATACCCTGCGCTTAGAGAGCGACTCCCCAATGCGCGCAAATTAGGCTACATAAAATATCTAGGCTGTTATAGTATGTGGGCTGTAAGTTGTGTAGTTGTGAAGATAGCTCTGTATCATGATAGAAAAATTCGGTGAAAATGTCAGTATTTTATTGAGACTTGAGATTAAATAAACTGCTCAAGTATAGTAGATCTTGTAGTATTAATTTTCACATGCAGCTACACATTTTCGGTTAAAAACATAAAGTGGCTGGTAAAAACATTTAGTGGCTGGTAGATTTTGAAAAATGACAAAAAAGTTCATTTCCATCCCTGACCAAGACTGTTCCACAGAGTAAATTTTTCTGAAAATGTGCAGAAAAGTTACTCTTCCTTAGGCCGTCAAAAATGTAGATGAGCTGTTGAATGAAATCAGATTTAGAGAAATGTAGCATTACATCACTTACTCCCCAATGGATCCTCTGGAGTGAATGGGTGCCATCAGAATGAGAGTTCACACAGCTGATAAAAACATCTTAATAATCCACAAGTAATCCTAAAAGACTCCAGTCCATCAATTAACATATTGTGATGTGAAAAGCTGCATGTTTGCAAATCCATAATTAGGCATTAAGACAAAACCAGTCCATAATCCATAATACCCCGGTTGTCTTCTCACATCAAAGATCCAAGTCCACTAAATTATTTGTTCAACTGTTTTGGTCTATTTTATATGGAAGCCCATTTCCACCACTGAATAAAGAATAAAAAAAGGTAATTGTGACTTTATATCTCACAACTCTGATGTTTTTTTTCTCACAATTGCGAGTTTACAACTCACAATTTTACATCTCGTAATTCTGACTTTTATTTTCAGAACTGTGAGATATAAACTCGCAATTTTTCAGAATTTTCATTTGCGCATTATAAAGTTAAAATCGCCGAATATAATCTCACAATTCTGAGACTATTTTTCTCAGAATTGTGAGATATAAACTCGCAATTATTTTTTTTTTCAGAATTGCGTTATATAAACTCCCATTTATAAAATCTGAATTGCGGAATATGAAGACTTATATAAAGACTCGCAAGACTTTTTTCTCAGAATTAAGAGTTTGTAACATATAAACTCGCAATTGCAAGTTATAAAGTCAGAAATTGCGAGATATAAACTTTTAAATCTTGGAATTCTTACTTTTTATCTTGCAATTGCAAGTTTATATCTCACAATTCTTACTTTTTAACTCAGAATTGTGAGTTTATATCTCTCAATTCTAAAGTCAGAATAGTGTTTTTATCTCACAATTCTTATTTTGTAACTCGCAATGGAGAGTTTATGTCTCACAATTCTATGAAAAAAAGTCCGAACATCAAGTTTATCTCACAATTTTTACTTTTTAACTTCCAATTGCAAGTTTATATTTCTCAATTCTAAGAAAAAAGTAAAAACTGCAGGTTTTTATCTCACAATTCTAAGAAAAAAACTGATTGGCGAGTTTCTATCTCACAATTCTTACTTTTTAACTCGCATTTGCAAGTTTGTATCTCACAATTCTACGAAAAAAGTCAAAACTGCAAGTTTTTATCTCTCAATTCTAAGAAAAAAAGTCAGAATAGCGAGTTTCTCTCACAATTCTTACTTTTTAACTCCCAATTGCGAGTTTATGGTCCGGTTTCATAGACGGTTTAGCCTAATTCAGGATTAGGCCATAGTTCAATTAGGACATTTAACAAATTTTTTATAAACGTGCCTTAGTAAAAAAAACATAACTGGTGTGCATCTTGAGGCAAAACAAAGGCACTGATATATTTAAAGATCAGTCAGTGCAAGTTTCTTTCAGCTGAAACAGCTTAGACTTACATTTTAGCCTAGGACTAGGCTTAAGCCTTGTCTGTGAAACTTGGGGAATATATCACAACTCTGAGAAAAAAAGCAGGTTTATATCTCACAATTCTTACTTTTTAACTCTCAACTGCATATTTATATCTGAATTCTAAGACAAAAAGTCTGAATTGAAAGAAAACTCACAAATCAGAATTTGTATGTATCTCACAATTATAAGAAAAAAAATCTGAATTACTAGATAAAAAAATTACAATTAACTTTTTTACTTTTTATCTATTTTATTTTTTATTTTTGGTTGTAATCGGTTTGAAGTTAAAAACATCTTCATGATGGATTTCTTTCTTACAAACACACATTTTGTTTCACAACACGCAATCAATCATATAATTGGGGGTTTACTTGGATAACTGTACGGGATTATTGTGATGCTTTTATCAGCTGTTTGGACTCTCATTCTGACCTATTGACTTCAGAGGATCCACTGGTGAGTAAGTGATGTAATGCTAATCTGTTCTGATGACACTGTAAAAAAAAATCTCGTAAAAAAACGGTCAAATGACTGGCAGCTACGGCTGCCAAACAAAAACCGTAATATTACAGTAAAATATCTTAATTGAAATAAACTGCAAAAACAATAATTTTACAGAAATTTTCATTAAAGCTTTTACAGAAAAAAAACATTATTTTACAGATTTTTCCTTGTTTCAATTACGATAATTTACTTTAATTTTACGGTTTTTGTTTGGCAGCCATAGCTGCCAGTCATTTGACCGTTTTTTTACAGGACTTTTTTTTACAGTGTAAAACCCTTATTTTTATGTTTTTTCCTTGTTTCAATTAGGATATTTTACTTTAATTTTACAGTTTTTGTTTGGCAGCCGTAGCTGCCAGTCATTTGACCGTTTTTTTTACGGGACCTCTTTTACAGTGTAAAACCCTTATTTTACAGACTTTCCCCTTTTTTGGTTACAATATTTTACTTTAACTTTATGGTTTTTGTTTGGCAGCCGTAGCTGCCAGTCGTTTGACCATTTTTTTACAGTGTAAAACCCTTATTTGACAAATTTTGCCTAGATTATTACAATGAAAGCACTAAATGTTCTACAGAGAAACACTGTTATTTTACAAATCATTACAATAAAAAACCTTCAATAAAGTGTCAAAGCATGCTCAAGGTGGAAAATTAACAGTTTTATTTAAAAGACAAAAACCAGTCTGCAATACAAAGTCTGTGCAAATGCCATATAAAATTAACATTTTACATTTCAGCAATTTTTTAAAGAAATACAGCACAATTACATTAAAAGAACATGGGACAGTTTCATCAAAATGTTTAATTAAATATATGTTTAACTTAAAACTATTAGAAAATTTTTCCCGATAATTCACTCTTCCACATGTAATCCAAGATGTTCATATCTTTCTTTCTTGAAGTCGAAAAGAAATTAAAGTTTTTGAGGAGTAGATTTCAGGATTTTTCTCCATATAGTGGACTTCAGTGGGATTAAGGTCAAGGATAAAGGTTTCAAAATTTCAATAAAGCTTTCAACGGGCTTTACAAGTTCCCAGTGAACCTTATTCCTTGGGTGGGATGATGTAGAGCCCTTTGAAGCTGCATTGTCAATTAATTTTTAATTAATTTTGGACCTTCAACCCGTTGGCTCCCATCGAAATATGGAGAAAAATCCTGGAATGTTTTCCTCAAAAACCTTTTCGACAGAAAAAGAGACAGACACGAGCATCTTAAATGACACAAGGGTGAGTAAATTATCAGCAGGAAATATTTGTATCAGAATTGAACTAGTCCTTTAGAACTGAATAAATACAAAACCAGTACATCTACAAAATTGTCAAGATTAACAATTTTATTAGTTTCAGATCTAAATTTAGATTACTGAATTTTTCATAACCAGTTATTCAGAGCTCCAAGGAGAAACTGAACTAAAAATGCATTTCTATCTCATCCACATCATTTTATCTTAATTCATGGGCATCATATACAGTGGTGTCCAAAATTATTAGAACACTAGTATTTTTACCAGCTAAAAAGGATTTTATTTCAGTTATGTCTATCTTTTGCTGTAGTGTTTCAATTGGTAATTTTATTTTATATTTCTAAACATTAATTTTGCCATTAAATGTAATAATCCAGTAAGATTTTTGTTTGACAACAGCCAGTGCTCCAGAGATCTGATCTTATCATCATCCATTCTGCACAGAATGGCATGAAGAAACAGAACAAACTGAGACAGATTAAATCTAGAAGAACTGTGGCAACGTCTCCAAGATGCTTCAAGAGACCCACCTGCAAACCTGAAAAACTATCCGCAAGTGCACCTTGTGCAAAAGCTGCTTTAAACACAAGATGATGGTCAAAAGAAGTTAATTTATGAAGAAAACATATAACATTTTTGACATTTATGATATTTTTATCAACATTCTCATTTTACAGAATTTGTACACAAGTGCTTAAAACTTTTAACAGTACTGCTTTGCTGGTAGGTTTCTTTAAGCATCTTGGAGATGTTGCCACAGTTCTTCTGGATTTAAATGATGAGATTAGACCTCTGTGTGAAGCACTGTCTGTTTTCATACTCCTTGTGTCACTGATTATTATAATTAATGGCAAAATGAACTCTTGGAAAATGTAAACTGATATTTCATACTGACACACTATAGCAAATGATAAAAATAGTTAAGTTTAAACCATTAGTTAAGGCACTAGTTAGTTAGTTAAAATACTAGTGTTCTAATAATTTTGGGCACCACTGTAGCTCTAATAATTAATGTAGTGTGAGAATAAGTAAAACCAAAACATACAACAAAAGGTCCATGACTCTGCACCAGAAGTGACAGACACACCAGATAAAGAGCAGTCCTCCTCCAAATGGCCAGTAATCAGCTGGGGGTAAAAAAACAAAACAAAACAAAAAACAAATTTAAAAAAGATAAAAATTAAATTAAATTAAATTAAATTAGTTAGTGTGTCTTAATGTTAAGAATGACATGATGTAGAATCTTAATGTTAGAAATGAATACTTACTTCCTCTGAAGATCATGTAGAAGATTTTCATTCCCAAAACTTCAGGATCATAAGGGGGAAACACACACACAAGCAATCAATTACTTTAAAATTTATTTGTTTGATAAAACACTATCTACTTACTGACAGACATGGGCTTGCAAAAATGTACTCACCAGCTCCATACCAAATCTGCACAGTTGATCCAAAATCCTGGTTTACATCTAGTATTCTTCTCCATGGAGTCCAATGATCATGCTTTCACTCAGGTCCTCTCTCTGTCAGATGAGTTCACATAACAGTGTTCTCAGGTTACTCATTTTGAAGTTGTCACATTTTGTGAGTTTGATCTTAAAACTAGCATGGCTGCACGATATGACCATATTATTTCACAATAGTAATATATTACAGTATAGTTATTTATTATATTGTATTTCATTCAACATGCGATCAAAGTAGCAAATTAACGTTACAAACAATAGGACTAATACAAAGGCAAGTTAAGTACATTGAATGATTTTCTCTTTAGTGTTTGATTATAATTAAGAACGACTGCTGGTAACGTTAGGCTTAATTATACTGCTGTAACTTTAAGAACAAAATGTACAGATCCAGTAACTGACACCAACCTGGTTTGTTAATCTGGACTCAAAACATTAGCGACTGTATTTAGGTCAATTACATCTTAAGTAAACTGTCTGTATTTGACTATTCAAGTGAGCTGCAGATTTCTTTCACTTATATTCAGCAAGACATAAATATAATGTTACGTTACCGCCTAGCCGCAGCTAACAGTATTAGCTCATACTAACAAAACACAGTAACACACACTGGTAGGATACTAAGATATGTAATCGCGATTAGTATATCACTTCTTCAGTAAACTGTATCTTAATATAACTAGCGTTACAGTCTATAGAACTTTATATAATAGTAAAGGATACTTACCTTTTGCAGTTTGCATGATCTTTAGCTGCTGGTAAAAGTCCATATTCGCGTTTGTTTGTTCTCAATCTTCATTCCACAACCAAAACTCGCTCAAAATATGAATTAAACAGTCAGACGTAAAATAATCCACGTGAAAGCCGTTGCTTGAGGAGCGACCGAAGCAGACTGTCACTGTACAAGAAGCCGAATCAGCCGATCAGCAGCATATTCAAATTTGACCGGGAAACGGCTCCCTACTAGTCATTGGCCAGAATAATTAACGGCAGCGATAATCAAACGCTCATTGGCTGTCGCCGCCGGTACCGTCATAGATTGCGACTTGCAGTGTTTCCACCGGTAATGCGTGTTTTAAAAAGGAAAAGCGCGTCAACTGAGCTATAGTGAAAGTGAATTCGGGATACTTGTGTTTTGAGCGTTTAACAACTTAAATGATGCCCTGCTCCTCACACTACATTATTATCCTACTGTATATTCCACCAGAGAGGACTGCAAACGTATAGTCATTTGGACTACTGTGGTATTGCTTTTTGACTTGACTTCTGCAAATAAATTATACACTCGCTCTTTATTGGTTAATTTGTTCTTTATAAAAATAAACAATTTTTAATGCAATAGATTTTTAGTGCATGGTTACAGGATTTGTGGATTTTAAGACTGATTTTCTATTTTATATATATTCTACTTCTGTTTTATTTAAAATTACAGAGTTTTAATGCAAAATACACCTTAAATATAAAACTAATAAGATTTACTTTCAAATTACAAAAAGAACATTAAATTATTAGTATGGACATAAACCTTAATGAGCAACATTATTTAATTACAGATTGTTTTTGTAATTTTACATCAATATGTAAGTAGTTTAAGAAAACAGAAAAAATACTGTAAAAAATACAATAATTTTTTGTACAAAAAAAATGAGAATTCCTGTAATTTGTCATTAATGGAGTAATACTTAAAATAACAATTAAGTTGTTAATTTACAGATATTGTTTGTAATTTTACAAAGTTTTTAACATAATTTAAAATAACACAAAAAATACTGTAAAAATAATACAGTATTTTTTCTGTATAAAAAAGAAAAAATACTGTAATTTGTCTTTAATGAAAAAGGACCTAAAATAACAGTCAAGTTGTAAGTTTACAGATATTGTTAGTAATCTTACTAAGTTTTGAATGTAACTTGAAATTACAGAAAACTACTGTAAAAAAGTTACAGTTATTTTCTGTAAAATTAGGTTTTTTTTTAACAGTGTGAACAAACTAACTCATCTACATCTTGGATATCCTGCAGGTGAGCACATTTTTAGCAAATCTTCATTATTGGGTGAACTATTCCTTTAAGACTGCTACACTTCAAATTAGGCTTTTAATATGATATTAAAAATAATACTCAGAAAACACTATAAAACAAATGTGCTCTTAAGCAGGCAAAATCCAGAAGCACTTAAACAGTTCTCAATTTCACATTTCTGGTTTTGTCAGGGTTGCAGCAAATTTTTGTTAATGGATCAAGCACATTCAAAGCGCATACTTTCAGTTTCAAAATTTTCCGCAAAAGGTCAAAAGGAAACTATTTAATCACAAAAAGGAAAATATCTTCAGATACACTTTCAGAGTTGATGCTTCCACTCCTCCCACAAAATAAATCTGATCTGGTTATTATTGGCAGCTGAAAGTTATTTTTACAGGAAAGGGAAACTATCTAAAGTGCTCTGGCAGTGCATCAACAGTTTGAAATGAATGAGGTTTATCTCGCACCTTCGATCTTCCTCTAGATGATTCTTAACCACAAGGACAAAGTTGAGCGTCAGCCCTGATTGACAATTCCGAGCAGATGGAATTTTTCCATACGTTCAGCTAGTTCATTGTAAAATAATGTCTTTGAGAGAATGCCTGAGGAAATATCCTTAGTCGGATAATTACTGGAAACATTCGCCTTCGCCTTTGAATCCCTCTCTGTTTATCCTGCATTATCTCAGGAGTGGTTTTGCCCTCTTATATTTTAGCTCGATGGGCTCAGCATGTGTCACTAGGGACTTTAATGTAAGGCATCTGTTAAAACCTTTACTATAGTCTCCTTCCATAGATTCCTTCCTTGTGATGTATAGAGAACTGTCTTGTAAAAAAAATCCATATGGAAGCTGTAAGTCATGATTTTTACATGAAGTATACATAAAAGACTATGAATGTAACAGTTTTAAGGCTGATGTGGCAAAAGCGTGCCACTTTAAGTAAAACTGACAGCCGTGAGGTGAAGACGCATCTCTATACTCCACAAAATTGACATGAGAGTGGAAAAAACTCCAAGTAAAAGAGATTCCAGCACAGGATTCTTAATGTTCATATAACTGATGGGCCCTCAAATGGATATCAAATGCCTGATGAATCAAAATGTGGAAAGTTCCTTGATCTTCTTCAGGGACATTTTTGACTTCTGAATGAAATCGGGAGTCTGCTATTCCTCTCAACTGCAAATTTATGAGACTTAAGGAAGGCTGAGACGTGATGACAATTTCACAATAATGTTCACTTGGCCAACTTTCAAACTCCCCAGGGCAATCACAAAGACATTACGAGGTAGACAATTTTATGGCCGCACAGGACTATCAAACTGTGGAAAGAGGATGTAAGAATTCATATCACTCGTGTTATTATTATTATGTTTTTTCACCAAGTGCTGAGCAGTTTTTGTGGAGTGAAGTCTGTGGGGTAGCTGGCTAAAATAACTGTAGATCGTACCAGCCACATGCGGCTCGAAGAACAAAAACATGTTAAGCACAGCAGGAAAATAAAACTTATTTGGAGAAGGAAATTAATGATAGTGAAAAAGAGATTTTGTATGGGGGACTGGAACATTTACAAAACCATTTAAGTTTAACATTTTGGATGAATTTTTAGAGATTTTAGAAGCACTTAAAGGATTAGTTCACTTCCAGAACAAACATTTACAGATAATGTAGTCACCCCCTTGTCATCCTAGATGTTCATGTCTTTTCTTTCTTCAGTCGTAAAGAAATTATGTTTTTGAGGAAAACATTTCAGGATTTCTCTCCATGTAATGGATATGTATGGTGCCCCCAAGTTTGAACTTCCAAAATGCAGTTTAAACGCAGCTTCATATAAACAATCCCAGCCATGGAAGAAGGGTCTTATCTAGCGAAACGATCAGTTATTTTCGAAACAAATGGACAATTTATATACTTTTTAACCTCAAATGCTTGTCTTTTCTCGTCTCTGCGATGCACATGCGTAGTCTGTGTGATCCGGGCGGGACGAGCATTTAAGGTTAAAAAATATATAAATTGTCAATTTGTTTAGAAAATAACCAATCGTTTCGCTAGATAAGACTATTCTTCCTTGGCTGGGATCATTTAGAGCCCTTTGAAGCTGCATTTAAACTGCATTTTGGAAGTTCAAACTTGGGGGCACCATAGAAGTCCACTATATGGAGAGAAATCCTGAAATGTTTTTCTCAAAAACATCATTTCTTTACGACTGAAGAAAGAAAGACACCAACATCTTGGATGACAAGGGGGTGAGTACATTATCTGTAAATATTTGTTCTGAAAGTGAACTAATCCTTTAAGATCAGCAATTTGTCCCCAATTACATTAAGAGTAAACACTAATTTATGACCTTTAAAGAAAAAAAAAAATCTTAGTCATCCTAGTCCAAAAAAGACAGCATCACTCAATGACCACTCAATTTTCCTTCCACAAACACACACACCAAACAAACCAGCCAGCTTTTCTATACACTCTATGTCAGACGGCCAGGTGTGGAATCAATAGCCTGATCTCATTTTTCAGGCAAAGCACATGTGCCCCGGCCCCCTATGAGACTATGGAAAATGACTTGGGGTAGGGCTACTGTTACATGCGTGAACGTGTCGGTGTCAAGGAAGGTCTGTGTTCAAATATTACTCACAGGTGAGGCAGACAGCTCTGAGTCAGCTCAGAATGAAGCCAGGACTAATAAAAGAATCAGCCATGGAGACATTTAACTGCATGTAAAGAAATACCCGCCAAAATTGATCCAAAAAAAAAAAAAAACCTACTAAAATCAAATTTTCACTGAATGGTTGGTTACACTTAATTGGAAGCTTACACCGAATGAGAGAACCAGGTATGTATCGAGAGGCAAATTTGTGCAATTTCCCTCCACTTATAATTAGGGCTGCCAATCACATCAATTAGTATTTACTATAATATTTTTGGCATTAATAAATTCCATTTTAAGAAATTAAATAGTAGAGAGTAAGAGAGTAATAGAAATTAAGGTTTTTAAGGAAAACATTCCAGGTTTAGATTTTTCTCTGTATACTGGAGTTCAATAGGAGCCAACGGGTTAAAGGTCCAAATTGCTGTTTCAATGCAGCTTCAAAGGGCTCTACACGATCCCAGATAAGAAATAAAGGTCTTATCTAGCAAAATGGTTGGTCATTTTCTAAAAACAAGTAAACATCTGTATATTTTTTTAACCAAAAACTCTTGTCTCACACTAGCTCGACTTTATGCATTACGTAATCAAGTTGGAAAGGTCACGCGTGATGTAGGTGGAGGTAGTGGCTCAGTGTTTACAACGCAAATGTGCAAAGAAAGTCAAACACCCATTGCAAAGAAAGGTAAAACAACGTTGGACGATTTTGAAGTTGGAGAAGAAAATGAGATGCAGTTTTTTTTTCGCAATACCCTACCTTTTTTAACCAAAGTATACAGACAAAAAAAACTAACTGTGCGTGACCTTTCCAAAGTCCGAAGTCACGGACGCACATTGGACAGCTAGTGCTAAATTATTACCACGTAGCCAGACCTTCAGACTAATGGCTGAAGGTCTGGAATTCATGGCAGCTTTCATTGGCCAAGGCCCGCCCATAAGACCATTTGATCGACATGTCAAACAACCAATCACAGTTTGTTTCGTTCAGCGTCACGTTTCGGTGCGTGGAAACGCCCCCACAACAACAGACTGGCATGCAACAAGTCAGTCATTGAAATAACCAGCAATGAAAGTTAAATAAGAGGGAGAACAAGCAGTAAGTCAGTAATTTGTTCGCGAATGTCGCAAATGTGTATAACAACAATGGCATCTGCATAAGCACATTTTAGCAAAACGCAGAGTAAATCAGTCTGCGCTTTGTTTCCCGGCGGACCGAAAATAAACGTGACACTCGCGTCTCCCGGAAATCCGATCAAATTCAACTAATCAGAGGACGACTTCGACATTCCTGAAGTGTTTCCAGTTAAGTGTACCATATGCATCAGACGTTTAGCCAACATTAGCCAACGTTCCGTAGGTCTGTGTTCAAATATTACTCACAGGTGAGGCAGACAGCTCTAAGTCAGCTCAGAATGAAGCCAGGACTAATAAAAGAACCAACCATGGAGACATTTAACTGCATGTAAAGAAATACCAGCCAAAATTGATCCAAAATAAACTACTAAAATCTAATATTCGCAAAACAACGTTGGACAATTTTGAAGTTGGAGAAGAAAATGAGATGCAGTTTTTTTCGCAATACCCTACCTTTTTTAACCAAAGTATACAGACAAAAAACTAACTGCGCGTGACCTTTCCAAAGTCCGAAGTCACGGACGCACATTGGACAGCTACTGTAGTGCAAGATGAGCATTTGTGGTAAAAATGTATACAATTATTATTATTTTTTTTAGAAAACGACTGATTGTTTTTATTATTCCTCATCTGTGATCATTTAGAGACCTTTGAAGCTACATTGATACTGCAATTTGGACTTTCTACCAATTTTGCATGTTATTTACGGGTAAAACGAATAAAAATTTCATTTAAAAAAGAAACTTGATTTTAGAATATTGGTAACACTTTACAAAAATGTTCATTGGTTAACATTAGTTAACTACATTAGTTAACATGAATTAAAGATGAACAATAATTCTACAGCATTTATTAATCTTTGTTAATATTAATTTCAGCATTTACTAATGCATTAATAAAATCACAAGCATTAGTTAATGCACTGTGAACTAACATGAATTAACAATGAAGAACTGTATTTTTATTGTACACTTACGTTAACAAAGATGAATAAATAGTGTAATAAATGTAATGTTCATTGTTTGTTCATGTTAGATAATACATTAACTAATGTTAACAAATGACTCCTCATTGTAAAGTGTTACCAGAATATCTGATCTGATCACAATTGAACAAAAAAGGTAAATTTCATGGTCAATTTCTTGCTGTTGCTGACAACAACACCTTTTTTCATGGTGATGTCAGTTATTTCAGAGTGGAAAGGATGAGTAATCTGAGGCCTTGGGGTGAAAGGGTCACCTGAGGTCAACGCAAGCACATCCATCATCAATGGAGACAGGAGAACACTTCAGCCTTGTTCTGACTAATGTTTACCCAGCAGAATCTCTGCGGTGGCCCTGCTTGAGAGGCTGACCTGGCTTTGTATGTTCCTCGCCTCTTTCATTCGTATAATGCGTGCAGAATGGGCAAATTAAAATCAATGCTTTTATTGAAGAAGTTCACCCTGAACAAATGCACACAGTTTCTGTCAACCTCCGCCTGACAAGACTTCAATAGAATGAATGCACTTTTTACAGCCTAAATACATGAAAGTTACTCCTACAGACACATCCCCCATGATTCTTGATCCTTGCAGCTGGGATGATGTCACAGATCGTTTTCTTGGTTTGGTCCTCCTCCGCTATAATTAGACTTGCCCATTCTATCTTCACAAACCAAGAAAAGATCTGTGTCATAAAACAATGAATTAATTATTGCGGTCTCGGAATCGTTTGCAAAAACCTCAAAACCTCTTGAACAACAATAGCACCAACTGTTGCTCTGAGGAACTCTTCGTGGCCTCAGAAGCTCACTTTTTCCATGCTTGGAAAACTTGAGTGCACTGGCTTTCAAGCATGATGACAGCAGATCAAAGATCTTTTTTTAATCTAAGGTCAATTCAGGATTGAAATGTTGTTGTACGTTTTATACCTGACTTGATTTTCCAGAAACTTTTGAACCCTTACTATCAACCAGATAAAAAATGCCTAGATGTTAAAATGTCCAAAAGTCTGTGATCTGTAAAATTATTTAAAGGATTAGTTTACTACCAGAATAAACATTTCCTGATCATTTACTCACCCCCGTGTCATCCAAGATGTTCATGTTTTTTTTCAGTCAAAAAGAAATTCAGGCTTTATGAGGAAAACACTCTGGGATTTTTCTCCATATAGTGAACTTCAATGGGGATGAACGGGGTGAAGGCCCAAATTGAAGTTTTAATGCAGCTTCAAAGGGCTCAACACAATCCTAGCCAAGGAATAAAGGTCTTATCTAGCAAAACGGTTGGTCATTTTCTAAAAAAGTACAAATTTATATACTTTTTAACCACAATGATTGTCTTGCACTAGCTCTGCGAGGCACATCCGTGAATTCAAACATTACATAATCATGTTAAAAAGGTCACACGCAGTTAGTTCTACGTCTGTGTACTTCGGTTTTAAAAAGGGTGAAAAACTCCATCTTATTTTATCCTCCAACTTCAAAATCGTCCAACATCGTTGGTTTATGTTTTTTGTAAAGGGCGTTTTATTTTTTCCACATTCGCTTTGTAAACACTGGGTCGATACTTCCGCCTACGTGACTACGTAAAGTCAAATTCAAGATGAGCATTTGTGGTTAAAAAAATGTAGAAATTGTTATTTTATTTTAGAAAATGTCTGATCGTTTTGGTAGATAAGAACCTTATTCCTCAGCTGGGATCGTGTAGAGCCCTATGCTGCATTGAAACTGCATTTGGGATCTTCGACCCATTGGCTTCCATTGAAGTCCACTATATGTAGAAATATCCTGGAATGTTTTCCTCAAAAACCTTAATTTCTTTTCGACTGTAGAAAAAAACACAAACATCTTGGATGAAATGGGAGTGAGTAAATTATCAGGAAATTTTCATTTTGGGCCACTAATCAAAACTAAGCAAATCAGTGCCCATGTGAACTCCTTTGCGTAAAAGGTCAGATTTGACTTTACTTTATTTCCACTGAAGCACACAAGCTGATCTTTAGAACATTTATATCATGCTGGATAACGCAGATCATCGCACACAGGCTTTTGACTTCTGAAGAAATACAAAACCTGGCATTACCAGATAAATGACATCACACTACTTGTGTTTGTGCACGCTGAACACGATAAGTTACATCAGGCACAACAGATTGGAGGCTACAATCAGCAACAAATCCTCAAGATAAACTATTATCATTCCTGCTTCCTTTGACCTGCTTTTCTACCCTCTGATTATCTTAGGTTAACACTCTATGTGCTTCCAAGTCACAACAGAAATAAGACAGATATCCCTAACTGTTCTCTTTGTGCTGTTAAGTGGCTCAAAGCCCAGGTGTATACAACAGCGCCAAAAACTGGGTCTGTTAGTAAAATCTGTTGATGTTAGCAATCTTTGTTGCATTATATGCAAGTGGTAACTGTTAAAAAATGGAAAAAAGCACTTCTCTTTTTTTTTTCTCCAAAGGTTGCATGTCTGTGACTCAAGAAGTATTAAAGATATCTTAACGCCCTTTTAGATTTTGGGTTTTAACAAACTCTTCTTTTGCTATCTTCATTTTTAAAGGAGACGTATCATGAAAATCTGACATTTTCCATGTCTAAGTGCTATAATCGGGCCCTCTGTGCATCTACCAACCCAGAAAATGCAAATAAGGACAACCCAGTAACTTTGTTTGTGGTAAGTTTTTCTCTGCAAACATGTGACATATGAATGGGATCTTATTATAATGTTAACACCCGTTAAGCTGCACGTTCCCCCCCCCAGGTGCCGTCAGTTTGTTTTTGGAATAGTGTACCAGTTCTAATGCCATTGCAAACGTTCAAGCAAAGCATGCTAACTGTTCTGTCATTGAATGCACAGATGAACACAAAACACTATGTAGAGTCCCAGACTCAAAGGAAACAAGAGAACAGTGCATTTATTGATTTATTTACTGTATGTTACACTGCTGCCACACAGATCTAATATAAGCATGTGATTTCTTTACCAGCTGTTTGCCTTCACAGACATAACCAACTGTTTTTGTAGCTCATTTGTGTTTTTAACATAAACTGTGTGTTTGACAGTTTAAGCGCAATAAGACATGAAAGAGAACTTAGTTTACATGCTAAAAATGATAATCAAAACCAAGCAGATGTTTTATGAAAGAGCATCTGAGGTACGAGCTGTAAAGACACAGCCCTGTTCTAGAAAAGGGGCGAAGAACAGCTTCTCATTTGCATTTAAAGAGCCATGCACGAAAACAGCACGTTTCTGCTTCCACTTAAAATAGGCATTTTCAAAACGACATAATAAATGATCTATGTTTTGAGTTAACACTTCACAGACACATTCTGGGGACATCTGAGACTTATATTACATCTTGTAACAAGGGGCATACTAGGTCACCTTTAAGGCTCTATCTGATCACATTTCAGCGATACTGGAATCTCAATATGGCTCCAGGAGTAAAACTGTCCACGTTTTCAGTGGTCAAAAACCAAATGTGGGTCACTTTGCATACAGATGAATTTTTCTTTTTCTTTTTTTTTTAAAGAGGAATGTCTGAAGAACAAATATTGTTGAAACTAGAAATGTGTCTTGTTTACTTCTATCAAAACAATTGCATAACTCATTCCTGTATCATATTAGAGGAAAAACTGAAAGATCACCACTGGCATGTAATGCAACAAAGGTTGCTAAAGTCAACAGATTTTCCTAACATGTTGCAATGTCTGTGACTCAAGCAGTATTAAAGATATCTTAATGCCCTTTTAGATTTTGGGTTTAAACAAACTTTTCTTTTGGTATCTTCATTTTTAAAGGGGACATATCATGAAAATCTGACTTTTTCCATGTTTAAGTGCTTTAATTGGGCCCTCTGTGCATCTACCAACCCAGAAAATGTAAATAAGGACAACCCAGTAACTTTGTTTTTGGTAAGTCTTTCTCTGCAAGCATCTGACATGAACGTGTCCCATGAACGGGATCTTATTATAATGTTACCACCCCTTAATCTGCATGTTTCCCCCCTGGTGCCGTCATTTTGTTTTCGCAAGCAAAATGGTGTACCAGTTCTAATGCCATGGCAAACATTCAAGCAAAGCGTGCTACCTGTTCTCTCGTTGACTGCACAGATGAACACAGAACACTATTTAGAGTCCCAGACTCAAAGGAACCAAAAGAACAGTGGATTTATTGATTTATTTACTGTATATTATGCTGCTGCCACACAGATCTAATACAAACATGCGGTTTCTTTACTGGCTGTTGACCTTCATACACATAACCAACTGTTTTTTTTAACAAACTTGTGTGTATTTGACAGTTTAAGCGCAATAAGACTTGAAAGAGAACTAAGTTTGGTACTCACATGCTAAACATGATACTCAAAACCAAACAGATGTTTTTTGGAAAAATATCTGAGGTACGAGCCGTAAAGACACAGCCCTGTTCTAGAAAAGAGTTCTCATTTGCATTTAAAAAGACATGCACGAAAAGAGTGTGCTTCTGCTTCCACTCAAAATATGCATATTCAAAATGATATAATAAATGATCTGTGAAATATTTTGAGTTGAAACATTACAGACACATTCTGGGAATACCTGAGACTTATATTACATCTTGTAAAAAAGGGCATACTGGGTCACCTTTAAGGCTCTATCTGATCACATTCCAGCAATACTGGGATCTCAATATGGCTCCAGGAGTAAAACTGTCCACATTTTCGGTGGTCAAAAACCTAATGTGGGTCACTTTGCATACAGATTAACCTTTTTCTAAAGAAGAATGTCTGAAGAACAAATAATGTTGAAACTAGAAATGTATCTTGTTTACTTCTATCAAAACAATTGCATAGTTCATTCCTGTACCATATTAGAGGAAAAACTGAAAAGTGCTTTTTCCCATTTTTGACAATCGTAATTGGCATGTAATGCAAGAAAGGTTGCTAAAGTCAACAGATTTTTCTAACCAACCTACTGATCTCTGTGTGAAAATAACATTATGATGCTGCCATTTTTCTAAAGTCATTTTTACCTCCCTGTAATTTGGCTCCGAATCTCACGTGAAAATTGTTATTTTAACTCCCTCTCTACAAATCTTCATCCATGACATTTCATGTTTTGGATTTCATTGCTATGTTTATCTTTCTTCAGAATAAATCTAAACAAAATCTAAAATTCGAGCCAGGGACATTTGGTTAAGTTGACACGGAATGGCGCAGATAGAAAGTACAGGGATGAAAAGAAAGGGAAATTTTAAAAAAGTGCCTATGCGCAAGTTTTGATGGGGATGCAATGAAGTGACCCATGTCAGATGTCAGACAGCTTGCAACCCATGTATATTTGCATTTATAAGATGTTTATGCTTGCAAGCAGAGCAAGAACCTTCATGTGGCATGTTCATGTCAAACATTTCTGATTTATAGTGACAGTCACGGTTCTCACTGAAACGATGACTTCAACACTGAGCTATTTTGATCTGGCTTTTTTTTTTTTTTTTTTTTTAATATACATTTCATCAACATTTATTTTGTTCTTTATTTATCTTTTTTAATAACACGTTTGTAAGGAATAAGCCCATTTACTGAACTTTCCTTCTGATTATATCCTGCTTTGCCTCTCACAAACAATAATCTAAAGGTTTTCTTTATGTAATTATTTAGATTAGCCAAAATGATGAAAGACACAATGAAAGGCAAAAGAAAAAACTTTTAATTTTTGTTTTGCCACATTTAAAGTGAGTGTGCAAGTGTTCTGATAAATTAACCATTTATGGATTCATGCTATTTTAGTATCAATATACTATTTATAGTTTTTTTTTTTTTACATTTTGAATTAGTTTTTATTTTGCTTTTCTGTTTCTAGTTTAATTTTAGTGAAAATGTTAGTAATTTTAGTATTTTTATGTCTATATAGTTTTAAAAAAAATTTGTTTTCAGTACAAGTTAAATCAAAACAAGAAATGTTGACTAAATTATCTATCACATTACAAAATGTACCTAATGAAACATACTTGCAGCTTGAGCTAAGAAAGACCAACCTCTGAGAACCAATGAATTAGTTAAGATGGGAGGCTATGAGCTAATGCTTGTAAGCTAAATATCACATCTAACAATGTGTCAATTAACCACATCTGCTAAGGAAATGATGTACATCACGTGATGTTTCGCAGTGGGTGGACATGAATTTGAGAGCGATTACAACCCCATATATTGCTTTCACCTGTGTCTGTCACATCATTATTTCTCCACTGGAACCACCACGTTCAGCAACAGATGCTAGTCTGATGTTTTCTTTCTGAAGTGAGACGCAGTCTGGGAGCTATTCATTTGAGATCACTTTATCTTTTCATTTCTTCACCTGAAGAGAAATCGCTAACAATCTAGCAGCTTTGCTAGGCGCATGAGGTCTTGCTAAAAACTTAGGTAGAAATCTAGTGAGAATCTTTCTTTTCTTTGATTTTGCTCTTAAATGTTGGTTTTGAAAAGCATTGATTAGTCACAGAGAAATGATATTTTACTAGAATTGGTGCACGTGTTTTGGATTAGCAATGGAAAGAGAAGCAATCCACTGTTACGCACTGGTTTTGGATAAGTTCCAAGCACACAGTCCTCAGCAAAGAATCTGACACAGTCTATGACACAGATTAGAGAGCGCTATACAAACCACAGTGCTGACTGGCACTGTGAATAAGACAAAACGAACGCAAAAAAAAAAACACCAACACATGGTGCAGTTTTTCCCACTGCTAGCATGTGGAAAACTGATGTTCACATCTAATAACACTTCTGATCAAAGATCACTTTCAAGAGGTTACCTTATAAAGTCTTTTAGTCTGACACCACTTCATGTGTCTCTGATCTAAATAAACGTTACCATAGAAACTGTGCTCTCATTACCTCATATTGAAATGTACAACTCTGCATTTCTGAACATTTAACTGAAATGTTCAGCAGCTGCTCATGATAGATAGATAGATAGATAGATAGATAGATAGATAGATAGATAGATAGATAGATAGATAGATAGATAGATAGATAGATAGATAGATAGATAGATAGATAGATTGATAGATGGATGGAAGGATGGATGGAAGGATGGCTGGATGGACGATGACAGATAGGTGGATGGAAGTACGGATGGGCGATGATGGATAGATGGACCGACAATGACAGATGGATGAATGGATGGACAGATGGACGATGACAGATAAATGGGATGTATGCACAGATGGACAATGATAGATGGATGAATGGATAAATGGATGGATGGATGGATGATGATGGATGGATGGATGGATGAATGGATGGACGGATGGATGATGATGGATGGATGGATGGATGGAAGGACGGATGATGAATGGATGGATGGAAGATGACAGATGAATGGATGGAAGATGACAGATGGATGGATAAATGGAT
Organism: Garra rufa; assembly: GCF_049309525.1. NCBI lineage: Eukaryota > Metazoa > Chordata > Actinopteri > Cypriniformes > Cyprinidae > Garra > Garra rufa. The sequence continues at coordinate 18,482,149 of NC_133375.1, read as the reverse complement.
GGACGATGACAGATAGATGCATGGATGGATAGATGGATGATAGATGGATGGATGGATGGATGATGGAAGGATGGATGATGGATGGATGGATGAATGAATGGACGGATGGATGATGATGGATGAATGGACGGATGATGGATGGATTGATGGATGGATGGATGGATGGAAGGACGGATGATGGATGGATGGATGGATGGATGGAAAATGACAGATGACAGATAGATGCATGGATGGATAGATGGATGATAGATGGATGGATGGATGGATGGATGATGGAAGGATGGATGATGGATGATGAATGGATGGACGATGATGGATGGATGGATGGACAGATGGAAAATGACAGATGGATGGATGGATAAATGGATGGACGATAACAGATAGATGCATGGATGGATGATGGACGGATGAATGGACGGACTGACGGACGATGATAGATGGAAGAGCGAACGGACGGACGGACGATGATAGATGGATGGATGGGTGGATGGATGGATGGATGGATGGATGGATAGACGAACGGAAAATGACAGATGGATGAATAAATGGATGGATGATGACAGATGGATGGATGATGACAGATAGATGCATGGATGGATGGACGGACGGACGGACGGACGGACGATGACAGATAGATGGATGGATGGACGGATGGATGATGACAGATAGATGTGTGGATGGATGGATGGATGGATGGATGATGATAGATGGATGGGCAGGCGGATGGACGAACGATGATAGTTGGATGGATGGGTGGATGAATGGACGGATGATTAAAAATGATGGATGGATGGACAGAATAACAATAGACAGACAGAACCAAGGATAAAAATACAGACAATAGACAAAAGAAAAAAGAGATAGACAGACAGACAGACAGACAGACAGACAGACAGACAGATAGATAGATAGATAGACAGATAGAGAGATAGATTTAGATCTATCATTCAAAACTTTACTGCTTTTCATGTAAAAAAGGAAAAACTTTATTTCCAAGACATTTGGGATATCAGGCATAAAGTTTGAAACTCTGAACGTTTTTGCCAAGCAAAGCAAGACGCTGTACCTAGCACTATAAAAACGGCTTCAGAGAGTACTGATAAAATTCAAGGCATAATTTATGGACGACTTTACCTTTTTGTCAGCATTTTCCAATGTTCTTCTTTTCAATATGATAAAAAAAGTATTAACAGTTTAAAAATGCAGTTAAGCCACTCAAAATAGTCTTCTACACTACATACCAGATATCTGGTGCTTTCAGTATTTCTCAAGTTTCATTGCAAATCTCTTTACACTTCCCGACCTGAAACCATGCAGATAAGAAGATGAAAGTCTGTTCACAGTCTAAAGTTAATGGATCTTGATTAATCAGATACAGATAATAACAACTCCCCAAAGATCTCAGCTGTTCTTACTGATCAAGTAAAAACCAGGTGAGCTTTGACCTTACAAAAATCAGAGTTTCTGTTCAACATCTGCTCTGAGAACACCTTGTGAGTCGTACAGAGTGTGAGAAACATCCCACATCAGACAGCTTGTAAATACCCCCAAACTGATTTCCTGTTTGGGGAAATTAAGAATTTTAACAGGACCACCACAGCACGCTAAATAAAGGTTTTATTATAGTCAATAGACCAGTGTGGAGAAATGCTTACGGAAATGCTAAATGAATAATCTTGTGTGTAGAATGTGTTTTTTTAATTTTCTAATTTTGTAGGCTTTGAAATAATTTCAGATAACAGGTCCACCAGGTCAAACCACGGTAAACGAAGCCAAGTTATGTTCACATAGTCAAAACCACAGCCCACTCGCCCCTGAAAACTAAACAGGATGTTACCAATTAAAACAAAACAAATCCAGACCTACTCCATAACAACTAAGAAAATGCAGTAGTGCAACGAAATAAACAAGCTGTTGTAAGAATAAATCACTGCATCACCAAACTCCTCCACATAAAAGTAGCCTTGTGATTTGTTTCCAGCAATAGCAGAGATGCACAAGTCAATTACTGTTATTACTACTTTCTATAACCCAACTCCAACAAAAAGTCCATTATCTCATTTAAAAGCCAAGAAAGACACAATTACCCTGCTACCTTTCTCTTTTCCCTCTCATTTTGATCTTTCCACCTCTTATTCTAACCCTATATCCATGGCCAATTAAGACCCGATTGCTGTGACATCACTAAACTCCAGACAACAGTTGCAGCTGGTAGACGACCGGCCGGAAATAGACACTGAAAGGGAGAACTGAATAGCAGGGGTTGTGAATATGGGTGGGGGATTAGAAGCTCATGCTTTCAGATCCCTTTGTGCCAAGGGGAGGAGAGAAGTGGAGAGGGGGTGGACCAACCCTAAATCCACTGCCTGCTGTAAAGAGGGAGAGAGAGAGGAGTAGAAAAAGTTTGTGCAACAGAGGTGATGGACTTAGTCCAGTTAGAGTGACAGGGAGCACACAAACTCTTCAGAGGGCTGAGAAGAACATGCTGGTGGACTTTCTTTGTCTTCAAAACCCTGAGGAACCTACAGCACTTAACGTATAGATCTGCTGATCTTCTGAGGTCTTCATCCCACTTCTCTTCAGCATCTCACTTGAGAATTTTTAACCGACTCCCAGGGACTTGCTATGTTGAAAGTCACTCTCTGAGTAAAATTAAAGGACTTTGGTTTGATTAACATGTATTTACCGTTTCACTTCTATCTCCTCAAGAAGGCTTGAAGCGGTACTTGTCAGAGTTCTTGAGGCTTTGCGTCGCCACATAAAGAGGTGTTTGATTGAAGGCTTTAAGGCTGAAGACCTTTCCACTGACACCGAGGACATACTAACAAAGAGAGACAGTGGGAGATTACGACAGACGAAAGGGAGAGAGAGGGTGAGTGGGAGAAGAGAGAGGGAAACCCCAGAGCCATTTCTGCAAATTGTGATGACTATTTCCACAGAGGCACTTTGCACGGTTTCTCCTGGACATTGACGGATTTCGAGAGGGTGCTGTGCAATAGACTGGAATCATCTGGTAAGGCTAAGGTGAGCCCCGAGGCTCCGCTCGCTCACTAAACGTGTAATTGCATCCGGCTCACCACAATGCATGCGCTAATCTTGGAATGAACTTTTAAACACCTGTTTGCGCTCAGCCGAGTCGTCTGTTTGTAACACGCTGAGATCGGGGGTTGTTCTGTGTGCTTGGGTAATGGTTTTTAAGCCTTAACCTCCCACTCCGCTGCTGTCATGGGTTGTATGGATAAGATCTGTCGCCTTAGGTGACATCTAATTCTGATGGTTTAAGTGGAGGGTTAATCTTTTCCGGGGCTGAAAAAAAAGTCATACGGGGTGGTTGAGGACAACAGAAGTGAGAGATTTGGGAATGGCTTGTTTTAGAGGCAACTGGAGTTAATTGGTAATAAACACACAAGATAAACGCTGTTATCAGCGAGGGTCCTGGACGCAATCGAAGACAACAAAGCAGCCGCGTCAATGACGTCTGCGAGCATTTAGACCAAAAGTGTCGTTCCCCATGTGCCATAAGAGAGTCTAGACAAGTTTACGAATACACCAAGGTGTAAAAGTGGTTTAAAAGAGCATGAAAGGAATTGCGTGTGTGTGTGGTTTTTTTTTCAGTTTTATGATCTGGAATTATTGGTTTTGGAATTGGAGAGGGATGCATGACAGAGTTGGAGGGAGGTAAAGTAAGCTGCACATCCCAACCCCTGAGCGAAATGTTTGGATGGGACAGGATGCAGGAGAGTTGACTATGGATGTGACTCTTTGTTTAATTCCCCAGGAAGCTTCTTTCCATTTGTAGTAATCGGAACGGAGGCAGGCTTCTGAATCGGGCTTTGTTCAGCCACAGGTCTGTTTGAATAGGAGAGAGCTTATGGCTGAAGATGTTTTCAAAATCTGCCTCTCTAGGACTCGCTTTATTGACGGGCATGCCATGGCAACTAAATACACAAAGCTCATAATTGCAACTGTATACGAAGCACTCAGGATTGTTTATGCAATGGTCTAGACCCCAGGGTTTTCAAATAGGGGTCCCTGAAGATCCTTCAGGGGGTTTGCAGAGAGGATAACATTTGTAGAATTTGCTCTGATTATTAGCTACTTTTTTTTGAGTGTGATATATTAATATAAATGTTTTAATGAACATTATCACAAAATCTCGCCTAGCGTTGTCATACTTGGGGTCCGTCAGGGTCCAGGGTCCCTGAGACTGTAAACTCCTGGTCTAGCAGTCTGGTCTCATTACTATTTGCAGGTATTTGTACATAATGTTTACAAATATATTTAAGTATGTTTAGATGTAATGTATGCCAAACGATACAATGTAGATGCATTGACAGTACCTAAAAAATAGAAGAATTTACATTCGCACCTAAAAAATACCTAAAAGCTGATAAAAAGTTATGGTAAATAACAGCTTAAATTTTGGTCTGCTTTTGTAAAACTTTGGATAACTTGGAATATAACTTTTAGGGCATTTTATAGTAGCTTGAAAGTTTCAGTTTATATTTCTGTTATTCGTATTATGCATAATTTCTTTATTATTTATCATGTAACAAATACAATAAAATCAATGTGTTGCTGAATTTTAATGAATTTAATGTTCAATTAACTTAAAAGGATTTGCAAATATTCTTCTTTTAGATGTTGCTGATACATTATTAAAGTATTATATACAGTTCAACCTTTTTAAAAAAAAAATGTATACATGTATAAAGCAAGGATGCAATAAATTGACCAAAAATGACAGTAAATATATTTCTAATATTTTTTTTAAATATATATTTCTTATTGTATTTTTAATGAAGTAAATGCAGCCTGATGAGCATAAGAAACTTCAAAATAAAATAAAATACATTTAATTTTTTTTTACCTACACCAAATTTTGAGTATCTACAATTTCGAATGAGATCATAAAAAAATATGTCATAAAATACCTAAAAGCTGATAAAAAGTTAAATTTAGGTCTGCTCCTCATAAAAATCTTGGAATATAACTTTTAGGGCGTTTTATGGTAGCTTGATAAATTTACAAAAAAATAAAATAAAATAAAATAATAATAATTTTTTTAATGTTTTATTGTGTTTTTGATGCGGTAAATGCAGCCTTGGATGCATCAAAAAACTTCAAAATAAAATAAAATAAAATAAAATAAATCTTCCTTACCCCAAATTTATCTACAATTTCTAATGAGATCATGACATTTTATGACAAGATGTCATAAAATACCTAAAATCTGATAAAAAGTTGGTTAATAACTTAAATTTAGATCCAAACACAAAGCCTTCAGAAAACTTGGGATAACTTGGAATATAACTTTTCTTTCTGTTTTTGTTAGCTTAAAATATTCTGTTTATATTTCTGTTATTGTATAATGCATAATTTCTTTATTAATTCTTCATAAAAATGCTTCTTTTTGATGCTGCTGGTACATTATTAATGTACTATACTACTGTTCAAACTTTTTTTTAAAGAAATGTATACATTTGTTTAGCAAGGATGCAATAGATTTTTGATAAAGTAAATACAGCCTTGGTGAGCATAAGAAACTTACAAAAATAAAATAAAATAAAATAAAATAAAATAAAATTCTAACCTACCACAAATTTTATGAGCATCTACAATTACTAATGAGAGGACTGTTCCTCTGTCCCTGCTCCTCACACAAACCCTTCAGAAAACTTGGGATAACGTGAATATAACCTTTAGTTATATAGCTTGAAAGTTTCAGTCACTAATTACTTTTATGGGAAAGGACATCTTCAGCACTCATCTTTTGTGTTATTTGGAAGAAAAAATAATTGAGAACAAGTACGTAACATAATTTTTGGACAAACTATTCCTTTAAACAGACCGTGACACTGTGGAACATAATTACACTAATGATGCACAGGCAGGTCTATTGTTAAACATGTAAAAGGCCTGTGTTTAGTCTCATTACTGTGTGTGCTCCGCTAACCTACATATAACTCTCCAGTCAGGGCTAATTTGTAATAAGCAAACAGGCACAAGTGTGAGGTGAGGACTTCATCAGCCTTCACCAGCCTCTACTAGCGTGTGTGTGAGTGTATGGCAGCTTGGCTCACCCTAATGAGGAGGGGCGGAATTTAAGGAATGCCACGCTAAGGTTGAAATGAGAAGGGCAGGCGAGAGAACAAGGGAATGATGGAGCGAGAGGGAAAGACTGAAAGAAGACATCAAGCAGTTGTGCTCCCTCAGCCCCCTAATCAATGACTCAAACTCAATCAATGACTGATTGTGCCACAGTCAGACCTACTAATAGTAATGACTGCTCACTGCACTAATGCTATTGGGATAAGATCAGAATTTAAGAACAGACTTTAGGAACCTTTCAGTTAATGAGATGGAATTAGAAATGAATTGGTCACAACATACAGCATGCTGGAATTGACTGACAAGAAAAAAGGAACTTAATTTTTTAGGAATTTTAATTTATTAGTCAAATAGTTGATTAATTATAATTAGTAATGATTAATAATTGAACTAATTATTAAGTAATCAAGTAGACATTTTTGACTAAGTATTCCTAAATTAATTACAGTTTCCTGAAAAATATTAAGAACCACAACTGTTTTATATAAATTACATAAAGATAATAATTAGAAATGTTCCTCAAGCACCAAATCAGCATTAAATACATCTGTTTCTTAACTTAAGATATATATTAATTTAATTTAAGTTCAATACTGTCAAAGTAATCTTTTTATCATAAAATTAAATAAAATATAAAAAATAAAATGAATACATAAAACAGAACGATTACCTAATATAATTTAATTATATAAATTATATTATATAAATTATATAAAAATCTATTAATCTATTAAAAAAAACACTTATATATATATATATATATATATATATATATATATATATATATAAACAAGATAAAAAATAATATAAAAGAATAATATAAACATGTAAACTAGACCATGCTTGGTAACTAAGCATAAGATATTTAAAAATAGATTAAATAAAATAATAAAATAAAAATAATAGTTTAAAAAGGTAATTAAAATAATTCTTAATGAAAAAAAATATTAAAAATGCATTTATTAAAAAAAAAAAATAAAGTAAAAAATCATACCTACCAAAACTAAAATAAAACAAAATAAAATATATATTGTGATTACATAATATAATTGAATTATATAAATGGTAATGAAGCATAAGAAACGTAAAACATAAATGAAAATAAAACAATTTATAAAAATTTGTATTATTTACTAAAATTATATCAAAATAATTTAATAAAAATGTGTGTATATATTACTTAATTAAATTTTTTTTAATCTTAATTTAAAAACTAAATTAAAAATACATTTATTAAAAAAAACTTACCCCAACTAAAATAAAACAAACACAAAATAAATAAAAAATAATAAAATACAATAAAACAAAACTGTGTGATTACATAATATAATTAAATTATAAAAAAAAAATCTAAAGCATGTTTGGAAACAAAGTGTTTAAAACAATGATCACTAACTTATCATTATTAATTATCATCATTTAATGACCTGGAAACACAATACATTTAGAATATAATAACATGTTTAATAGATATTCTGAATAATAAAAAAATAAAATGCATTTTTGATAATTGAATTCAAAATCAAATTATGAAACACAATTATCTTGTTTGCTACCTAGTTTCAATTCAATTCAAATTCCGGAATTAAATGGCATTCCAAAGTATATTGTTAAAGCTGCACAACAAGGCAGAACTTGTTTCCATCAGTGATTGTTCTTTCCCTTTTAAAAGGTGTTTTTTATCTTTTATGAGGAATATGTGGAATAGTTCAAAAGCAGTTCAGTCATGCTGTAGCTTGCAAGTCATGCCACATCTGTAATGGAACACTGGACGAGGTAAACTTCACTTTGGCCTGTCGGGACAGAAGGACAGGCTCTGGAGGATTTTGTTCCCACCAGAGGGGTAATGACAGCTCTCTGGATTAGGCAGATGTGCTTTCTCTCATCCTGCCATTTCACTCAAACAGACATTTCACCACAGACGAAAGCATTTCCATTGTCTCCTTAAGCTGGTTGGGGAGTCCTAGCTCTTAGACTTAGGGTCTCCATTGAATCACATGCTCTCAAACACATCTTATGTTCCACTCAAAGAAACCACAGGTATCCCCTTTTCCTAGACACACACAAACACACGAGCGCTGACACACACAGAGGCACATGCTCACACACCACAGTGAAACCACATTCCGCCCGCAGCATTAGCTCACACGAGATGCTGCCTGCTGTAATGCCCTGCTTGTCCGACATGCTGTCAGTATATCCAACAAGTCGCAAGTCAACCTATCATTACTGGTCTGTTACAGCGGGACGAGGGGGTTCCTTAGCCTCTTGTGAAATACGCTCTCTTGTGGAAACCATCATTATTTTTTCCTTTCAGGAAAAAGAAAGAACAACTGCTTTTTTTTCCACACTGATGCACTACAGTTCAAAAGTTTGAGGTCAGTAAGACTTTTTTAAAGTCTACTCATGATATGATGATAATGATGTATATCACAATATAGTTATTTTTGCTTTAAATAAGGTCTTTACAATAGAAAAATGTTTGATTCCACAGTAGCAGTGATTTTCTCTATTTTGTTTTTTGATTAACATGAATGACAGACAGCAGAAATATTAGTCGGCTGTCACTTTAAGAGCTGCCTGAATCCAATATAATGTTACATGTGTTTTCTTTCTCAGCTGTTTGATTTCACTTAAGACCTAAATTAATGTGTTTATGAGGATTCTTGCAAAGATGGCCATTTTGACACATACAAGTGTCAGACAGTGTGCGCATACAGCGAAATGTTCTCTTTCGCTGCTGATTGAGCTTTAATGGCTTAAAATTGCTTGTTTTTAAACGGCAATGCTTAAAACACATTCAAACAATACTTTTTCATGACCACGTGGCACAGCAACGTCACTTGAACGTGCAACCGCGATAGAATCTCTACTGGTTGACAAATTTCTACAGGTTAATCGTGACAAAAAAAATTTGTGCATTCTAGATCATATACATGACAGTGAGTATTAGGAAATATCTGACAATAAAAGCAGTAATTGACCAATCAGAATAGAGTATTTTAGATCATTTAAATCAACAGAAGCCAAATAAAATGTGGCCTGAGCAGTTGCCTCTCTTGGAAAATCCAACTTAAGACAGTAGCTACAGTGCCTTGCAAAAGTATTCATACCCCTTCATTTTTTAAACGTTTTGTTATGTTGCAGCCTTATGTTAAACTGCTTTAAATTACTTTTTTCCACATCAATCTACACACCACACACTATAATGACAAAGCACAAGACCAGTTTGTAACAACTTTGCAAATTTATTAGAAATAAAAAAACTTAAATGATTCCATTGCATAAGTATTCATACCTTTTTCTGAGACACTTGAAATTTAGCTCAGGAGCACTCATATCGCTTGTAGATGTTACTACACTTTGAGTGGAGTTAAACTGTGGCAAATTCATTTGAATGAGTGTGAATCAGAAAGGCACAAACCTTTCAGAAAAGGTCTAAAAAACTGCCTGTAGAGCTCAGAAACATTTTCATGGCAAGGCACCAGAGGTGGGTAGAGTACCCAAAATCTGTACTCAAGTAAAAGTACAAGTACTTATGGAAATATTTATTTAAGTAAGAGTAAAAGTAACAATATTAATAGTTACTTGAGTAAGAGTAAAAAAGTATCCGATGGAAAAAGTACTGATCTGATTGATATGAAGTGAAAACCCTGAATTTCAAACTGTTTGGAAAGCTTCCACACACCTCTCCTTGAAAACATAGGCTGAAGTAAGGTGTTTTATATATACATACATATACACACACATACAGGGCTCGCAAAATTTCAAAATTTCTGGTAGCCCTTTGGGCAGGTACTCTTCAGATTTTGGTAGCCTGAAAATTAATTTAACTAGCCCAAATAAAAAATACCTTTTTTTTTTTTAAATATAGAAAATAAGATAGGAGTCTTATCAAAAATGTTTTTAATACACAAATATAAACAAATATCAAGGAAGTAATTTTATTTCATTATATTTATTTCATTTAGTGTATCTGCAGAATTTTTAAATATTAATTTAAAGCAATTCATAACCCTTTTTAAGATCTGCAAAAGTAAAATAAACAGTAATGGGATTGGACAATGTAAAGTAGAATAATTAAGCCATAAAATGGCATGATTTAAAATTCAGATCAGTTTCACACAAAAACAAAATATGTTACACTATGGCATTTCATCCTTTATAACATTAAAAGGGATGAATTAAGTATATAATTTATTATATTTATTTAAAACATAAATATTACTGTACTTGTTTAGATTTTTAGAAGGCACCTTAACTTTTTACATTTACAACTCTGTGTTTGCTGCATAAAAACATGGGTCGATAATCGCAATCATTTGACCATAAACAGCTGAAAAAAAAATGTATTGGAAATTAAAAATTCATTCTCTGTCACGAGGGGGCGCTTTAGGAGCGCTGAAATATTACGGATTCCATAGTAACAGCTGTTTACAAAGCAGCATTAATACAGTTTTATCAGACATGAAATGAAAATTCCAACGACACGTTTCTGAGGACAGTAACGGAGGAACGCCATCAAATGTAGCGAAGTAAAAGTAAAGTTTTTTCACTATAAATGTACTTGAGTAAAAGTACCTATCTTTAAATATACTCTAAAAGTACTAGTTACCCCAAAAATGTACTCAAGTAAATGTAACGAAGTAAATGTAATTCGTTACTACCCAACTCTGCAAGGCACAGATCTGGGGAAGAGTTCAGAAAAAAATTCTGCTGCATTGAAGGTTCACAGAAGCATGTAGCCTCCATTAACCATGATGGAAGAAGCTTGAAACAACTAGGGCTTTTCCTAGAGCCGGCCTCCTGGCCAAACTAAGCAACTGATGAAAAAGGACCTTGGCTAGAGTGGTGACCAAGAAGCTAATGGTCACTCTAGTTGAGCTCCATGATCATATATGCAGATGGAAGAAACTTACAGAAGGACAAACATCACTGCAACACTCCACCGATCTGTTTTTTTATGGTGGTGTGACAAAACTCAATCCTCTCAAATGAAAACCCACTTGGAATTTGCAACAAAGCACCTAAAGGACCCTCAGACTGTGAGAAACAAGATTCTCTGGTCTGATGAACCAGGCACTGCTCATCACCTGCAGAGCACCATCTCAAAAATAAAGTGTGCTGGGAACAGCCTCATGCCGGTGGGCTGTTTTTCAGCGGCAGGGACTGAGGGACTCGTCAGAGTAGAAGGAAAGCTCAATGCATATTGAGATAGCCTTAATGAAAACCCAGTCCAGAGCATTCAGAACCTCAGACTGGGCAGAAGGTTCACCTTCCAACTTGACAATGAGCCAAAGCACACAGATTATAGACAACTCTGTGAATGTCCCTGAGTGGCCCAGCCAGAGCTGGGAGTTGTCAAAAATCACAAAGTGTATGGAAGGTAAACTAACATGGGAAAAAGGTAATTCAAAGCAGTTTAACATAAGGCTGAGTTATGAAGAAGAAGTATGAATACTTTTGCATAGCACTGTATGTTTTAGAACACAAAAACTGTTTTCTAGCTGCTCATTAGCTTGTAAATCATCTTGGACCAGCAATACATTATCTACTAGCTGGTCACAGCAGCTTTAGGTGTTCAGGATTGTTTTCGGAATGGAAATAATAACCTGCTTGGAGTAGCTAATGATGAGTTTAGACTGCCTAGAAACCAGCTACCGTGTTTCAAAACACAGCTACCGACTTAAAAGGATCTTTCAATTGCCGTCTATATATACTTGTTGTCAGTCAACAGCTTTTAAAATTTCCGACACTCAATCTGTCAGTAAGATTAGAGAGAACAAAAGCAGTTCGTGTGGGGCGGAACAAAACTGAAGAGTCTTAATCAAACATGTCCAGCAGAATTGGGACATGAGAATGACAAGTTTTCCATGGGATAAAAAAACAGCAGGAGGTTTATGTCTCACATTTTTATTTTTTTTTTTCTGTGAAGATTATGTAACTTAAAATCAGTGGCCGGAAACACAAAAATAGTTTGGCAGCACAAATAAGACAGATACTATGTAAACAGCTCCTAGATTGTCTCTCATGTCTGTGTTCAGTTTAAACAGTAAGAAGATGAAGGGTCCTGACAAAACTGGGATGAGTAGAAGAGACAACAAGAATTGCAATGCAAGCTGGCTATTAGAGGAAAATTTCTGTGCTGACTCAGTGGTGAAGCCAAGATGTGGACAGACAGATTGCAGGTTTCCTGTACATTTGCTGACTTCATTGGCAAAAGTCTGTTATTGTGGTTACTGTGCATAAACAACCACAATAAAATAAACAACCTGAATTTCTTTGCATCAATCCACCATCCTCCTCAACAGAGGGAGCTTGACAAGCAGAGATGTTAATATTAGTGATAAAATATTTCATCCAGTAAAACTCCATCCATTAGCGCTAATATTTCTCAAATCTCCCTGATGTTAACACTGAACCAACTCCCCTCTGGCTGTAATCCCAGAATATGTTATAAAACTAAACTAATGAGCACTCGAATCCCCTTTTCTCCAGATAATTCCTAAAAAACTCTGCTGTCAGCTTTGTATTTTTTCTGTGCCATGATGATAACAGGCTGACAGAACAGAATTTTAGACATGTTTTTGAAGAAAAAAAGAGCTATAAAATGTAATTAGATGCTGATTCTGTTTTTCTGAAATCTAGAGTTCATGAAACTGCCCTATTATACAACAGACAGACTGCTAGTTTGTACATTAATGGTGACACTTTTCAGTGACTCCTCAACCAAGACATTCAGAGACACTGATTCATTTATGTGACATGAATATGTATGAGTATGTACTCAACTGACTCATTTGAAAACACTGTTTCACTAAATCAATCAATCAAATGATTTGTTCACACCCACTGATTCAATCATAAACGAAACCCATACTCTTCATGGGTAAGTCACTGAATCATTCACTTAATCAATTCATTCAAAAAATACTGTTTCAATAAATCTTTAGGAGTAACTTAAACAATTTGTTCGAAAACACTAATTTATCCATGAACAAAACAAGTGCAGTCTTTATGAGGAAGTCACTGAATAATTCAATTAATTGAAAAACACTGAAACATTCATGAACAAAACAAGTAAAAGTCTTTATGAGTGAGTCACTGAATCATTCACTTAATCTATCCATTAAAAAATTATGTTTTAATAAATCTATTAATGAAAGTAAGTAATGAAATCATTTATTAAACAATTTGTTCAAAACCACTTATTTGTCCATGAACGAAACAAGTGCAGTCTTTATGAGCGAGCCACTGAAAAATGTAATCAATTAACTGAAAAACACTGAATCATTCATAAACAAAACAAGTAATAGTCGTTATGAGTGAGTCATTGAATCATTCACCTAATAAATTAATTCAAAAATACTTTCAATAATTTTTTACGAGTAATTAAATCATTCACTTAAACAATTTATAAAAAACACTGATTTATCCATGAACGAAACAAGTGCAGTCTTTAAGAGTCACTGAATAATTCAATCAATTAATTGAAAAACACTGAATAATTCATAAACGAAAAAAGTAATAGTCGTTATGAGTGAGTCACTGAATTATTCACTTAATTTATTAAAAAATACTGTTTCAATAAATATTTATGAGTAAGTAATTAAATCATTCACTTAAACAATTTGTTAAAAAACACTAATTTATCCATGAACAAAACAAGCTCAGTCTTTATGAGTGAGTCACTGATTAATTCAATCATTTGAAAAACACTGAATCACTCATGAACGAAACAAGTAATAGTCTTTATGAGTGAGTCACTGAATAATCACTTAATCAATTCATTCAAAAATACTGTTTCAATAAATCTTTATGCGTAAATAATTAAATCATTCACTTTAACAATTTGTTCAAAAACACTAATATATCCATTAATGAAAACAAGAGCAAACTTTATAAGTGAGTCATTGAATAATTCAATAAATTAATTGAAAAAGACTGATTCATTCATGAACAATATAAAGTACAAATCTTTGTTCTTGTTAACAACAACAACAACAACCACAACAAAAAAATCAGAAACAAAACACTCCTATTGTGCGTTGCTCAGAGATGCAATGGGTAAAAGGAATGGTTTTAAATGTTATATTCAAATATTAAAATTTTGTATATAGAAATGTCATGCTAATATTCAGTTTGTATGATACAGGAATAATTGTGTGAATAATGCTGTATTACCTGCATGCGTTTGTCATAAGAAGTGTGTTTGAAGTAAACATCCACTAGAACAAGAATTTGGACTGCACTTGTTTCGTTCATGGATAAATAAGTGGTTTTGAACAAATTGTTTAATAAATGATTTCATTACTTACTATTAAAACATCATTTTTTAATGGATAGATTAAGTGAATGATTCAGTGACTCACTCATAAAGACTTTTACTTGTTTTGTTCATGAATGTTTCAGTGTTTTTCATGCATGACTAGGCTATCTGTGAATGTACATATACATGGATTTTAGAAAACCTGCTTACAGTCCACCCGCAGCTTTTAACCCTCCTGTTACCCTAAAATCCGCTAACACCTTTTTCCCACTGGGGTCAATTTGACCCCAAATTTAAAACCTCTAGAATATGATATTTTTTTGCTAAAAGGTTAGTGTCAGGTAATTGATGTCTTTGTTTACTACTTAACAACACTCTGAAACACCCCCCAACTTTCACTGTCAAACACCTGTGACAAAATCTCACTGACAGAAAACCTTTGCGTAGAGGCCATTTTCGATTGAGAGAGCAATTCAACTGACAGTGGTTCTCGCAATACTACAGGTATGGTTGTGTTAGTTTTATTTTTTAGTTTTATTATACTTAACATATAAAATTATAGTGCATATTATAAAATCATAGCATGTTATAGTGACCTCAATATCACCCAAAACAAATGTGTGTAAATTTTTTATATTTCTTATGTTTTATACAGCTAAAAGAACCTGGGGTCAAATTGACCCCAAAGAACACCGATGTAACAAAAATGTGTACAGGGCATTGAACAAATAATATCATGTTAGTTTTATGTTTACCAAGTTTTCCCCATTAAATTAGGAAAAGTCATTCAATCTGAAGCAAAAAAAAAAAAGTCAATTATATATGTACATACGTTAAGCACTTTAGTTACTTTCTAGGAAGACGTGTTCTCTAAAGCTTTTACAAGCATCCTTCCACTTCTCATTGCATCCTGTCTTCCAGACACCCCCAGGCTGTTTTTCCAAAAATATGCTAAAACTTGGAGTAAACAACACAAAGTGGCTTCATGTCATGAATATAAAAGGCCATGTGTTGTGTCATTTCAAGTCTTTATGTAACTGGCATTTTCACTGAGAATAAATAAATAAATCAGGCTAATAAATCACGTCATACCTTCCTGGAGACTAAATTCAAATGACAGACAGAAGCAAACTGGAAACAGATGTCAAATTTGCTCTGTCTTTGCAACTATCATAGAAAAATACATTACCCCTTATATAATGAAAACACACCCTGAACATTTTACATTTTTAAGTGCAATGGGTATATTTGTAGCAATAGCCAAAAATACACTGTATGGGTCAAAATGATAGATTTTTCTTTTATGCCAAAAATCATTAGGATATTAAGCAAATATCATGTTCCATGAAAATACTTTGTAAATTTTCTACCATAAATACAGCAAAACCTAATTTTTGATTAGTAATATGCAATTAATTTGAACAACTTTTCTCAAAATTATGATTTTCTTGCACTCTCAGTTTCCAGATATTCAAATAGTTGTATCTCGAGCAAATATTGCCCTATCCTAACAAACCATACATCAATGAAAAGCTTACTTATTTGGCTTTCAGATGATGAAATCTCAATTTCGAAAAAAACAGACCCTTGACTGGTTTTGTGGTCCAGAGTCACATATATCCAAAATAACCTATACTGAATCTAATCGGAAATCGAATCGAATTGCAAACTTGTAAATCAGAATCAAATTGAATCATGAAATCTGTGTCAAAACCCAGCCCTAATGAATACCAAATGTGTTCTTGCATTTAAAAATGAGAGACTTAGCACAGTGAAATGTAAAAAAAAAGTTGCGTTTTTAAACATTTGACACAATGTTTCGAAAATAATGGCACAATTGTCAAATAGGTTCATCTGTATATTTACATTTAAATGCAAGACAAAGCGGAATGGAAAATTAGCTCAGGGTCTCAGTATGTATTGCGAAATGTTGAACTTTAATTTGACACTAAAAAAAAAAACAAGACGTGAAGCCACAGTTAAATATATCAGTTGTTAGAAAACAATTCAAAAACAGCACAAAGGAACTCTGCATGAACCATTCCTAATTCATTATTAATTTACAAGGGTCTTGTAAGGTTTTTTTTGGACACAGTTTATGCACGCCTTTCACAATGCATTTTATGCAATACACGCTTATAATTAGAGTAAAATCCCAGTGCTTGTATGAACTACAGCTACATCAATTTTTCCATTCTCTCTCAGTGATGTTCAAGCCTGTGGCAAAGTTCAGATAAGCAAGTGCCGTCATTGAGAACTCATTCATATGGCAGTTTACCAGGACACCCATGATGACCAAACAATCCATTCAGCAGAATTAAACAATCTGTGTCACTCTGCATTCAGCAGCTCCATTATTCTACATGATACATGATACATAAAGTGTGGGTGGTCAAAACTTGCATGATTCTGTCAAAAGTGTTGTTTTCTACAACTATTAAAAAAAGGTTTTTGTTAATGAAAACAATAGAATAAACCCTAATTTATATAACCAGGTTGATAATGACATTTTTCGGAATATGTACATTTACATAAACTTTCTGAATAAACTGATTCGTAACCATGAATCAGACAATATGAGACAGGATGAACTGAATCACCAGAATGAATCAAGCTTGCCAACACTACACATGAGAGAGAGAGAGAGGACGCAGAGAGAGTGTTTAAAAGAAATTCAAGTCCAGAAGCTCCAGCGAGGCCAAGAGCTTACAGAATATGGGGCTGCAGAGCCTCATAATTCCCCTGCTGTGAGGGTCAGCCACACTCCTGTCTGTTTCTCCATCAGTGCTGGAGTAACACGTGGCTTGCCAGACCATTTCTCCCAGTGAAACCTAATCTGTCCCCTGAGATCAAGAACCTCCACGGCTGGGTTAGAAACAGGGGCAGCTCACTGACTCTGCTGTAATGAGCTCTCTGGCGTGACAGACGTTGAGTGAGGTGCCAGATCTCCTGTCTAGATCAGTTGGGGTTGTGTTCGTTTGGTTAAGCTAGGCCTGTTCGGACAGATAGAGGGGAAAATTAGCCTCAAGCCTCGCGTTGGCCTCGAGAATGGAAAAACATGGGGATACCTCTGGTATTGTATACCACTTGTATGCTTTAATATAACTTAAATGATGTCTCTTACAGAAATATGTAGTAAAATTTACGCTATTTAAAAAACCCACATAGTTTTATACATAATTTGGACTATAGGGGGCACCATTATTTTGATGATGTGAAATGGTTGCACTCAGTGAGCTGCTGGCGCAACCTGTTGTTATTTTTACCACAACATAACTTAGAATACAGAACTCGGAAAAGAAAATATTGATACAATGCACATTGTGCAGCTTTTGGTTGT
The DNA here is from genome assembly GCF_049309525.1 of Garra rufa. NCBI lineage: Eukaryota > Metazoa > Chordata > Actinopteri > Cypriniformes > Cyprinidae > Garra > Garra rufa. The sequence continues at coordinate 18,464,429 of NC_133375.1, read as the reverse complement.
TATTTTTTAGTTAAAGGTCAACAAGAGAAGCGATGCAAGTTTCCACTGTTTTCCTAGCGATAAAAAGAGGCGAAAAGAATAGGAAGATGCCTGTGGATGATTAAAACTTTCTAAAGACCAGCGTATTTGTTCTTTACACTTTAGTCATGATGGCTTTGAGGCTTTTAGTGGACCACAGCTACTAAAAAAGCTTACAAACGGCAGAGACAAGAAATGTTAGATGCCATCCTGGCAGGATATAAACATGCGGGCGCTTGTCATGACACCGCAGCCACTGAAAGAGTTTCTCAGTGTGGAAGAATCGATGGTACAGGATTTGGTTTAAGCCTACAGTTATATCCATTGCTACCAGTAAGGTCTTTCAGTATCTGTGGTCATCGAATCAATATTTTTTTCCAAGTTGTATTGTGGTAAAAATAGCAACAGGTAGCACCAGTAGCTCACCGAGTGCAACCATTTCACGTCATCGAAATAATGAGCTCCCCACAGTCCAAAATATGTATAAAATTATGTGGATTTTTAAAAATAAATCTTTAATGGGTTTTCTACTATATATTTCAGTATAAGACATAATTTACTTTATATTAAGCCATACATGTCATAATAACTCCTGAGACCCAAAGAAAAAAAGTGTCTCTTTTTTGTTTTTGTTTTTTTGTGATTTCCTACATCCTTTGGGTTAAAAAAAATCCTACAATTTAGAGTTTTTACGTTTTGTTTTTATTTTTAATTTTACAGCACGTCCACTGTAGTGGACCACAGGACCATTTTAGTTCGAAATGACAGCCAAACTCAGACAACAAAACTGTACAGAATATGGCTGTAAAGGGATATTAATCCAACATTTATGTAACAAAAACAAAACAACTGAAATCAAGCATTTTCCATAACTTGCAATGAGTCTGTTACGGCACTGTGCAGGAATTTTGGCCCACTCATCTTAGCAGAATTGTTGTAATTCAGCCACATTGGAGGGTTTTCGTGCATGGACCGCCTTTTTAAGGTCATGCTGTGGGCATCTCAATAGGATTCAGGTCAGGACTTTGACTAGGCCACTCCAAAGTCTTCAACCATTCAGAAGTGAATTTGCTGGTGTGCATTGTCCTGCTGCAGAACCACAGAGTGCGGCATCTTTCCTGTTCTTCCCTTTCTGTCTCTGTGTCTGTCTCAGTCTGCTCATCTGAGTCTCCTGCAATTTCTTCCTCTTCTTCAACATCTTCTTGTATGTTACATTCAAATTGATCCTCATCTGACAGCTCTAAGTCAGAGTCTCCCTCAACTATCTTATAAAAATCCTCTCTGCTTCAGTTCTGCCTCCTACAACATGCAGTCATTAATTACATTAAGATGGTCCTGATGTCCACTATAGTTGACATTTAAAAAAGGATGATATTTTGAAACATAAACAATTTAACAGCTTTGAAAGCTAAATGTATTGTTACTGACACTTTAATAAACAAATATATATGTGATAATAATAGTAAAAAACATGTAAAAAAGCAAAATTTTACATTTCTCTCTCCTTCCCATAAAATGTGCTCATTTGTATGCCGGCCATTTTGGATTCAGTGTAAGAAGTGGTTCCTAGCATGCCAGCCAATCAAATGACATATCACTAGAAAGCCCAGGATGTCCTCTGCACAGTACAACAGGACTTGACAGAGTAGCTCAAAAAATTCAAAGAAAATTTATGAAAACACAAGGTCCACTACAGAGGACACAAGTCAATAGGCGGGGTCTCAGGAGGATAACCCAGGTTCCAAACACTTAGGGTGGTATCAAAGTTAAGATTTCAATATGTTTATGATATATTTATCAGGGCTTTACGCTTTTCTTTTTAAGTTAAAAAAATTTAGGTGCACAAGGTGATATTCCTTATAGTGATTTACAGGGGAATTTTGTTTTTACCTTTGTAATGGCATTTTTGGCAACTTTATTAAAAGTATGTCATATTTTTTGTCAAATTTAAAAATATATATATTTTTAAGATCTTAAAATTTAAAAATTAAAACAACAGAATTAGAACAAGCAGAATAAGAATAAGTTACCAATCAAATGAAATCAGTATTAACATTAGTTTATTTGTACTACAGAGGTGGCACAGAAGAACACAAAAGTGGACTGTTGATGTATTTTCATGTTTATTGAGGCTCAGAGGTGGCATGAGTGCAACCAAATAAAAAAATTCATGTTGAGACTAACGATTTTTTATATACAATTTTAATACAGATATGAAACGATTTAAATAACTGAAAAGATACTTTAAAATGAAACTAAATCTGCCAGTAGGTGGCGGCAAGTCACTGATTTAATTATTGAATAATATCATTCATTTGAATTGTTCGAACGGCTCATTTATTCAGGAATAAAGTAAGTGACTGTCTTTATGAACAGGAAATTGAATCATTGACTCACTAGATTCATTTAAAAATGCACGTTCATTAACGAAAACACCACTTGGTTTGAATGGTTGTGACTTGTTTCAGACCATTTTTGGTGACGAAACAGAGAAAAAGTAGGCAATAGTGTTATAGTCAGACAATGTAAATCACTTAATATTACCTTAAAAATCAAAAGCTGTCACTCATCTTAGTTTATCGCAATAGTTCCATTACGATCAACAACGCTCTCTTTAATGCACAATGCATCTCTTATTTACACTCTCTCTACACTTTGTTTTATGAAAGGACTTGTAAGATATGTCCGTACTTAATGTTGCAAAAACACATAGAAACCTTTGAATCTCCCCTCAGCGCAAACACAAATATGCTGAGTCAGTCGCACATGGTTATTTTTTCATAGTTGCACGCGGTAGTTTTCACTCACAAATGCAACTGAAATGGTCACACTGTAGAGCCCTGTTTATGAATAAATAAAAACATGTTTTTTTTCCTCTCCTCATGTAATTCACAGGTGTGTGGTCATGGATGTTTCTGCACTAGTATGGCTGGTGTTGCTCTTGGCGAATGGACGGTTTCCTGAAACGGAGGGAAGCACTCAGCAGTTTGACAGCAGTGATGAAGGTCCAGAGGTTGAATTCCTGTCGATCTCTCGCACACGACGTGCCCCCGAGCCTCCTTCACAGGACAAGTGCTCTTACACCTTCATCGTACCCCAGCAGAAGGTTACGGGAGCCATCTGTGTGAACTCCAAGGAGCCCGAGACTGTGCTGGAGAACCGTGTCAATAAGCAGGAACTGGAACTCCTTAATTCTGAGCTACACAAGCAGAAGAGACAAATCGAGACTCTGCAGCAGCTTGTAGAAGTTGACGGTGGCATCGTAAATGAGGTTAAGCTTTTGCGCAAAGAGTCCCGTAATATGAACTCCCGAGTGACGCAGTTATACATGCAGCTGCTGCATGAGATCATCCGCAAGAGGGACAACGCGCTAGAGCTCTCGCAACTGGAGAACAAGATCCTTAACCAGACTTCTGAGATGCTGCAGCTTACAAACCGCTATAAAGATCTGGAGCATAAGTATCAGCATCTCGCCTCACTGGCCAATAACCAGTCAGCGCTCATTGCCCTTCTTGAAGCGCAGTGTCAGAGGGGACCACCGGTTGTGGTTCCTAGGGTACCGGTCCAATCTCAGCCCCAACCTCAACCGCAACCCAGACCTTCACCACCCCTCAATAAACCTTACCAGCCGCCAACCTTTAGCCGCAACAACCAGATCACCAACGAGATCCAGAGCGATCAGAACCATAAAGTGCCACCTCCGCCACTTCCCACCATGCCAGGAGGAACTCACAGCCCATCCACCACAAACAAACCCTCTGGTAAGTCTCAGCTTCATTCCTCCAGAGTTGCATGTACAATTTTAAAGAGAAAAAAACTGAAATGAGAATTAAATACTTGCATTTTGAGGAAATGGATTAGTTTTTGTGCCCTCAACTATTCAAAAGTTTCAGCCTACTAAGATTAATATCTTCTATTAGCAAAAATGCATTAAATTGATCAAAAGTGCCAGTACAGGTATATATAATGAGGTATAAAATGACTTCTAAGACTTTTAACTTTTTGAAAAAAAAAAAAATTGTACATAAATGTCAAAAGCAACATCAATAGTTATTGACATTAAATTATTCAAAGCGTGATATTTCCATTTGATGACTCTTATCCTATTTTCTCTCAAAATCCCCCATCATTATTCAGCAGTGCCTATCAAAGTTCATTAATCTCAAATTCTTTCTGCATAGTTGCTCCCACACAGTGATGTGACGATAAAGCATCTGTTGTTGTCTCAGCTTTGAAATGCCAACATCTAGTTTGTTAATCTGGTCAGATGATGAATATCATAAACAATATTTTGTGTTGAGTCATACCCATGGGTGGCATTGTTACACAAGGACATCAAAAATTTCTGATATTTAATACAGTTTATCAATTTCAGAGTAGATGTTACATTTCATTTTAAACGCTTTTAATGGTCTACAAAAAAAAAAAAAAAATGAAAAGCCTAATTTTTGGACTGCAGAAAAGTTAAAATATTATTTATCAAAAAACGGTTTGGTTTTAATGAATACTTATGCTTCAAAGCAATGAACATGATATGTTTTTTTTGTTGTTGTTTTTTTTACGGAAGCCTGTTTCCACTACTGAATAAAAAAAGAAAAAAAGTCAGAATTGCGAGATAAAAACATGAAGAAAGTTTGGAAAAAAAAAAGTAAAAATTGTGTGTTTGTGTCTTGTAATTCTGACTATATTTTTTGCGATTGCGCGTTTATATCGTACAATTATGAGAAAAAAAGAATTGCCTGTTTATATGTCCCAATTCTGACTTCATTTTTGGAAAAAAAAGTCAGAAATGCAAGTTTATATATTATAAAAAGTCAGAATAATGAAATGTAAAGGCGCAATTACGAGAAAAAAAATCTGAATTGTGAGATATAAATGCAGTTCGGAGAAAAAAGGTCAAAATTGTGAGTCTATATCACACAATTCTGAAAAAAAATCTTGCAATTCTGACTTTTTAACGAACAATTGCGAGTTTTTAAATCACACAATTCTGAGAAAAAAATTTAAAACTACAAGTTTGTAACATGCAATTCTGAGAAAAAATTGCGAGAATTGCAAGATATAAACAGTTCGGAGAAACAAAGTCAAAATTGTGAGTTTATATTGCAATTATGTTATTATGTTGCAATTCTGACTTTTATTCTTGTGCTTACGAGTTTATATTCTGCAAATCTCACTTTATTACTCGCAATTGCAAATTTATATCACATAATTCTGAGAAAAAAAGTCAGAATTGCCTGTTTTTATCTATCAGTTCTAAGGAAAAATCTGAATTGCAAGATATAAATGCAGTTCGGAGGAAAAAAAAATTTATATCTTGAAATTCTGACTTTTTTTTCCTCATGCTTGTGAGTTTATATTCCTCAGTTCTCCCTTTATTACTAGTAATTGCAAGTTTATATCACAAAATTCTGAAAAAAGTCAGAATTGCCTGTTTATATCTAGCAATTCTGATTTAATTTTTCAGAATTTAATTTATATCTTGGAATTCTGGTTTTATTACTCGGAATTGCGAGTTTATATCACACAATTCTGGGGGGAAAAAAAGTCCAAATTGCAAGTTTGTATCATGCGTATCTAAGAAAAGTCAGAATTTTCATAATTTTTTCCAGCAGTATTTAATCACTTTTTTTTAAAAATGTGCTTATCATAATGCATCACAACATTATAATATCATTACATAATTTTTTTGCTAATATCATCCACTCCAAAACCAACATATATATTTAGTCGATTTATTATTTAAACTAAGCGAAAATGAAAAAGGCATCTTTCAGTGGCTATATTTCCTCTCCATCTGGTGACATGAGCAATTTCCTGGCTAGGTCTGCCTGCATTAATAGCAAAGGTTACACAAACTCTCCTCAAGGAGACTCAAGCTTTCACAATGGGACTACAGTACGAAAAAGAGCTCTGAACGGAAATAGAGAAAGATTCTGGACAGAAGACAAAAAAAAAGAAAAAGTGAAGGAAAGAAGACTGTCAGAAAAAAATCTACAGTGGCCGAGTTAGAAAATGGCATAAGGACACGCTATCATAGGCCACATTTAAACTATAAATGTCCATATATGTATATGGTAATTACACATTAATATATATTGATTTATGTTCATTTCTTTAGCTTTTACCTCCCTTAGACATGCACATGATGCCATAGAAGAACTTTTTGGTTCCACAAAGAACCATTCAGTCAAAGGTTCTTTAAAGAACCATCTCTTTCGTTCCTTACTATAATCTGAAGAACCTTTTGTGAAACAGAAATGTTCTTTAAATGTTAAAAGTTCTTTAAGGAACCATTTAGACAAAAAAAAGGTTCTTCTATGGCATCGTGAAGCACCTTTATTTTTAAGAGCATATACTGTATATGCTATGAAAGGGTATTAAAAATAAGACATTCAGAAGAGACCGATCAGACCTCAGTCAGATGGCAAAATGGTGGACAAATGTAAAGATGCAATCCCATTTGCCATTGCTCTGCAAATTTTCATTGGGAAAATCAAGGCTTTTTAATATGAATCCATACGGTGAAAAATGTTGTATGAGGTCGAAAGGTTCCCTCACGCAGATTTCACGAAAAGTTCATGCAAATGTGCTGCAATGGACTGTTTTTGCCCGCAAAACGTCGCTGAAAATGCACTAATTTGACCGCAAATTAAGCTTTTAGAAAAATATAGTAAAGTGGATGTCAAGAAAATAAAATTTGATGTCTGTGTTTTCTGCAGTTTGCACACAAACAAGGCTTGATCTGACAAAAAACAGCGCTGGTTTACAGTCTAAAAGGGGTCATTACAACATTAAAGCTTCAGTGATGAAAACGTAAATAAGATGACTGGAGAAAGAGCAGGGCAGGGAGGGATGTTGAAATGAAGTCATTTATTCCAGTGTTACCAGACATACGCGACCCAGACATCCCACACAAACACTGAGCTCTATCTAGTCTGGGTCTTCCTGCTAGATAGATTTGCAAAGTTGTTTTAACATGACCCACACCGTTGAAGGCCTCTTGGTTTCTTCTTCCTCCCTTCTTCCTACCATATCTCCTCTAAAGTTCACTTGACTTGATGGATTCGTGCTCCAGTTCAACACCTCATTCATCTCTGCAAACATTAGCTATAATCTTTGTAGTGGAAAAAGCCAATTTTCTTCCCACTGTCGTTCTCCTCATCCATTAGACTGTTTTTGTTCAGGACGTCTCTCGCTCCATCTTTCTCATACACACCTAATCTAAACTTTGTCCATTTGTCTGCCAGACATAACAGCTGCTTTTATCTAAACTTCTCTCCATAAAGCCCCATGAGCAAGTATAGCAAAATATTGTCACTGTAAAACAGCAATGTCAGAGGAATTTAGAAGTGACACAAAGTGAAACAAATGATTCGAACATTGTACCTTTGAACCTTCTATTCTGTTCTTTTCCTGACTTGATTTCTTTGTCTGCTTCAAATGCTTGTTTTGGCAGTGATTTTGGATTAAGTGGCAAGTTTCCATGGTGTAAAATGTTCTACGACCAATTAAACAGAAGGGGGCTTAAAAGGAGTTTATAATTTGCTGACAAGCAGACTTCTCCAAGGGAGAACAAGACATTGGTGGCTCCAGGATAATGAGGCAAAGAATGTGGAGTGAGGTGATTTTATTAGGGTTGAAAAATATAGAATTAAAATTTAGAACAAAACACTGATAAAACAAAAACACTAACTTAAAATTACTAACAAAACAACATTTGCTTAACAGAAACAGAGTTAGGTAACAGTAAAATTATTTTATCTAATATAATAATAAATATTAAATGTTAAGATAATAAATGTTAAGATATAAAATAAAATTTTAGTGCTGTCGAACGATTAATCGCGATTAATCACATAATATATGTTTGTATACTGTGTATATTTATTATGTTTATATAAACACACACACATACAATATATAATATATTTTTGAAAATATTTGCATATTTACATGCATATATTTATATTCATATAATGTATATTATATATAAATATTTTGAATATATAAACAACATATTTTCTTAAATATATAAGTGCACGTGTGTATATATCTATATCTATATACATATTAAATATACACAGTACACACACATATTAAGTAAATAATGCGATTAATTCTGATTAATCACGATTAATTACGATTAATCGTTTGAAAGCACTAGAAAATGTAAAAATAATATTATTATATGTTAAATTGTATATATAAATTTAATAAAAACATTACTGAATATTTATATATATTACACTTATCAGATTTTTATTTAATTTGAATTTTATTTATTCATTTATTTATTACTGTTATTAATGCTAATAATTATTCTTATTGTTAATAAATAAACAAACACATGATACAATAGAATAAATTGCGAAAATAAAATCACATATTTTCACCTTTGTACACCTCTGCCCCCATTATTTAAAAAATAATATTGCTATTAATGTTATACAAAACATTACTGAATTTTTATTATGTATTACACTTATCCATTTTGTATTTAACTTATTTGAAATGTATTTATTTATTCATTTTATTATCATTATTGTTATTATTATTATTATTTTTAGCAGTAATAATAATTGTAATAATAATAATTATTATTAATAAGTAAATAAATATGATGCAATTGAATAATGATAGATCGAGAAAGAGAGAATGAGAGAGAGATGAGTGAAGAATCATAATTTGTTTTTATTTTACAATATAAATTAAATAAATAAACATTTTTGGACCTTTGCACCCCATTGTATATTTAAATTAAAAGTTAAAAAATAATTTAAATATGTTAAATTGTATATATAAATGTTACAGAAAAACATAATTGAATATTTATTATATATTCCACTTACCAATTTTGTTTATTTAATTCATTTTGAAATTTATTTATTTTTATTTTATTATTATTAATATTATTAATAATAATAATTCTTCTTATTAATGAGTAAATACAAGTACATACAATACAATTGAATAGAACAGACAGACATGTAAAGAAGTTAGAATTGTGAGTTTATATCCCACAATTCCGACTTTATTTGCCATAATTCTGACTTTATAACTTTACATCTCACAATTGTGAGTTCATATAGTTTTTAAGTCAGAATTGCCAGTTTATATCTTAATTCTGAAATGGCTTTTCGCGCAAGTGCAAGTTTATATTCCATAATTCTGCCTTTTGGCTATAACTTTACAACTCACAATTGTGAGTTTATATAGTTTTAAATTCAAAGATAGATAGATAGATGTAATGAAAAATGAAAAATGTAATGAAAAATGTTTGGACCCGATAAAATGCTGTTTAGCACATGCTCCTCTCAGGATTGGAAAAGCTGGAACAGATTCAGTTTTCCTCACAGTATGGGGCTAATGAGCTCCGTCTGCGTTGTTATCTTAAATTTGTCAGGTAGTGTGATGGCTCTTAACCTGGCATGCAGTGAAAATCAGCCAGCCAGAGAGATTTCAGAGACATAGACACAACCTGGCTTGGTGGAGTGTGCTCTGGAGGCTAAGTAACCAGCGGTCAGGGGTCTTTTATCATAAATGCAGCCAGAAATATCTAAATTATAAGAGTGTGAACTGTAAGTACGGCTAGAAGTGAAATACAAGTGAAACCAACTGGAGCAAAGTCCTGTGTTTTGGGAAAAGGCAGATCCAGCTTATTTGTAAACATGCCATCCAGAGTCACGAAGGGGTTGGTGTGGCTAGAGAGTAAGGGCCAGTCGTCGGGCATGAGGCCTACATTTTATAAGCTACAAGATGAGAGTAAACACTAAAAAGTTCCAGACTACTGTAAGCAGACCACAAGGCCTCAGTAATGCTTTGGGGCTGGAATGTAAGATTATTCAAAGGCTGTCTGCCTGATCTGACAAGAGGGAAAGCACGGGTAAAATACACAAACAAAAATGGAACATGTGAGGTCATCTGCTTTAGGAGTTTAACTCTCAAGTTTGTTTAGGTTTGACTGCTTTCCCTACTGAAAAGATCATCATATGAAACCTATCATGCGTTTTAATTAGCATAATCCGCTTCACCAGCTAGGTTTTGCTACTGAATATTGCTGTTCCATTTGTTAGATCAAAACTAAACCAGCATAAACCAGCTAGTCTGGTCAAAGATGTTTTTTTCCCTAGCAGGGTGTGTATCTACTGAAGCCCATTTTCGCCACTGATTAAAAAATTATAAAAAGGTAATTGTGACTTTTTATCTCACAATTCTGACTTTTTTCCTCATAACTGCGATCTCACAATTTTGACTTTTCTCTCAGAACTGCATGAAACAATTGCAAGAAAAAAAACCCTCAGAACTGCGAATTAAGTCAGAATTGTGAGATGTAAACTGAGAAATAAAATCTCTTACAATACTGAGAAAAATGTTAGAATTGCGAGTTTATATCCCACAATTCTGACTTTAAACCTTTACAGCTCACTTTAAAGGCAGAATTGCAGGTTTATATTTCACAATTCTGACATTATATCCCATAATTCTGACTTTATATCTTGCAATTTTGACTTTATAACTTTACAACTCGCAATTGCGAGTTTATATAATTCTAAAGTCAGAATTGTGAGTTTATATTCCACAATTCTGACTTTATATCTTGCAATTTTGACTTTAAAACTTCACAGCTCACTTTAAAGTCAGAATCGCAATTTTATATTTCACAATTCTGAGAAAAAAAGTTAGGATTGCGAGTTTATATCTTGCAATTCTGACTTTATATCTTACAATTCTGACTTTATAACTTTACAACTCGCAATTGTGAGTTTATATAGTTTTAAAGCCAGAATTGTGAGTTTATATTTTAATTCTGAAAAAAAAAATTTAATTGCAAGTTTATCTTTCACAATTCTGACTTTATTTGTTGCAAGTGTGAGTTTATATCCCACAATTCTGACATTAAAACTTTATAGTTCACTTTAAAGTCAGAATTGCAAGTTTATGTCTTACAATTCTGAGAAAAAAAGTTAGAATTGTGAGTTTATATCCCACAAATCAGACTTTATATCTTGCGATTCTGACTTTATAACTTTACAACTCGCAAAAAAGAAAAAGAAAAAGAAAAAAGTTATCGGACTTTATCTCTCACAATTCTGACTTTATTTCTCGCAAGTTTGAGTTCATATCCCACAATTCTGACTTTATATCTCACAATTCTGAGAAAAAAGTTAGAATTGCAAGTTTATATTTCATAATTCTACCTTTATATCTTGCAATTTGGGCTATAACTTTACAACTCACAATTGCGATATAGTTTAAATATAAAATATAAAGTCCAAATTGCGAGATCTCACATTACTGAGAAAAAAAGTCAGAATTGTAAGTTTGTATCACGCTATTCTGAGAAAATAGTCAGAAGTGCAAGATGTAAACTCATCTCAACAAAAAAAAAAAGGATAAAAAGTCGTAATTACTTTTTAACATTTGTTATTCACTGGTGGAAACGGGCTTCCATATGCATCAACCTGTCTGCTGTGTTTACTTAAACAAAAAAACAAAACAAAACAAAAAAAAAACAGAAAAACAATGATCTGGATCAAGTCATGATTTTGAAGACAGCTAAATTATGGATGTTTTCCTGGTTCTCATTGGAAAACTATGAAAATTGGAGCCATTTTCGACACATCCCTATAAAAACACAGCTCTATGCCCGGGGAACTTTGGAAGTGCTTGCTAATCTACTTGCTACTGCATTATTTATCAAATGGGCCTTTCTTTGGCGTCCGTGCCAGCGTTATGTTTGGCTGGAACAGCAGAGGCAACTTCCCAAGCCAGAATGGCAGCCAAGGTCAATCCTCTTTCTTACGTTAAGAACTTTTCCAGCTGTGCCACGGAAGAACAAGATAGGTAGATGCAACTGAGAATGGCGTACAGGGGGATCCAGAGTATGACTGCCCTTGATTAGACAATTGCTTCAGCTTTGCACTCAAATTTCTCTTCAAGCCAACATAGTTCTGTCCATCACGGTGTCATATTCTCACTATGAGATGAAATAAGCCAAGTGGGGTAAATGCTTGGTAAATGCTGAATGATTTTTTTTTTTATTTTTTTTTGCAAGGTCCCTGGAAGGATTGTCTGGAGGCTCTGGAGGACGGTCACACTAACAGTGGCATGCACCTAGTGAAGCCAGAGAACACCAACAAGCTGATGCAAGTGTGGTGTGATCAAAGACAGGATCCTGGTGGCTGGACAGTAGTCCAGAGAAGAATGGATGGCTCTGTCAACTTCTTCAGAAACTGGGAGACATATAAGGTGAGCCCAGAATCTAAATTCTGAACAATAAATTATTATATGTTTTCACACCTGCCTTATTTAGTTCGGTTAAATCGCACTAGAGTTCGTTTTCCCTCTTGGTGCGGTTCGTTTGGGCAGGTGTGAATGTAGCAATCGCACTCGAGTGCACACCAAAAGCGGACCAAAAAAGCGTACCGAGACCTCCTTTAAGAGGTGGTCTCGGTACGCTTTCAAACGAACACTGGAGCGGTTTGTGGTGAGATCATGACCCGAACTAGAACAGACCCAACCGCAAAAAGTACTGCGCCTTTTTGGACTAATCCGGCTGCCATAGTCAGCTGCGCTGTTCATTATGGGATGAGGGCAAGTATTTGTTGACAGTTAGTGCTTTAGCAACATAGCTCCATGGCAGCTCGCGGACAAGCTTGGAGTTGTGAGGAGGTGCGGAGCCTCATAAATTTGGTCTGATGATCATGTTAGGTCCCAACTTTCGAAAACTCACAAGAACATCACAATCTTTCTCATTGTTTAAGGGGCCGTTCACATGTCGCGCCTAAAAACGCGTGGAAAACGCTAGGCGTGCCGCTTTCTCTTTCTTTCCAAACTGCTCTGTAGCTTGCGCTCCAATGGCGTCTGCCATTGCTAAGAAACCATGACCTGCGCTCTCCATAAATACGCAGCAAAGGATAAATGGATTTTCAGCATTAAAAATGCTTCCAGTAGCTCTGCTATTATATTTATTCAAAAATGTTTATTCCTGTACAGCTATGATAAGCTGTTTCTCCAACTTGCCAGTGCTTTCAATGTTATTAAGGGAAAGGATGAAGCTGATTGGTTGGTTCATGTCACATGACCTGCGGTGCGCTTGCGGCATTCTGAAAAGTTGAGATGTTTTCAATGCGGTGCGTTCGCGAATGGAAAAAACGATCGCGTCGCTTCCATTCTGAGTGCGATTTCTACATTTGAAATGACGAGCTCGAGCGTGCAAAAGACGGCCCCTAACAGTTTAGAAAATACGTTCAATACGCTGATCTATATAATTCTCCATTATAGATAAGCGGTTCAATGACACAATCTGGCCAACGAGTGATGTGGATGTTGTCACATGACTGCATTTTGGTTCGTTTCAACTGGTTCGGACCAGAGCAATCAGTGTGGTGTGAAAAGGACCCAAAATGACAGAAAAATGCTACAATGTATCATTTGTTGCCCTTGGTCCGGACCAAATGAACCGAACCACAGATGTGAAAGCACCCTTAGTCGATAAATTTAAAAATAAGGGAAATGAGCTGTCCGATTAAAGGTATAACATCTATGTACTAGACAGAGTTGATATATGCCTTCCTTTACCAATGGTGGTAAATTCAACAAACAAGTAAATTTATGTTTTTGTGGTAACAATTTGCTTACATTTTACCTTTGTCACTTAATGTCATATGGTCTATAACTCTTCACATAAGCTGAACCGTATGGCAGTTAACATACAGAGCCATGCACTTAAAGAGGTTTAATGAGAAACATATATGCCAAGCAGAAAGTACCACACTGCGCTGAAATGCCTCAATGAAAATAAAAACCTACTCAATTATTCTCTGAACATTAAAGAGCAGGTCATACAGGTTTATTTATTTATTTATTTTTTGCTGTTTGTTACGTAGCTATCCTTGTCTTTCAAAAGAAACAGTCAACTCAAAATCATCTTATATATTTTGTCATATTTTTGAATCTTTTGGCTAGCTGACCAATCAGAGCAGAGTAGGCTTATTGAAGGAAGGGGTTTACAGACATTACGCTCAAAGCTAGTTCAAACCATTTCGAAATCATTGACAAATGACTATGTTAGGGATGCACCGATACCAATCGGCCGATAAAGCTTGCGCGTTTTGTCAGTAAAGCCGGTTCTGTAATCAGCGGTAAATGCCATCAGGTGCGTGATTTCACGTTGAGCCGTATATACTACACACAGCCGTTGTTTACCGACGAGCTGCGCAAATCAATGTTCATTATCAGTGTGAATGTGCGCAGCTCGTCAGTGAACAACGGCTGTGTGTAGTATATACGGCTCAACGTGAAATCACGCACCTGATGGCATTTACCGCTGATTACAGAACCGGCTTTACTGACAAAACGCGCAAGTGATCGGCCGATAAGGATCGGTGCATCCCTAGACTATGTATAAATGTATGTTCTGAGAAAATTACAATGTTTTCAAACCTTAGATGCATTTAAACCTTTTGTATGGGACTCCAACACAATATCACTAAAAATATGACCTGCTCTTTAATATGATCTATGTGTATGTTTTATGTATTACATATACAGTATGTAATCTACAGATGAATCAATAATATTCTTTTCTTATCTAGTGTTAAGTATTAAGAGTTCTTATTTAAAGTGCCCTTATTATGCTATAGGTTCCTAATGTTTCAGAAGTCTCCTAAAATAGGTTTATATGCATGCAGTCAAAAATGCTTTAGTTTTCTTAAAATATGCATTTAATATCATCTCATTCTCCAATGAGTCTTAAACAATTTGTTCAAAGCAGTTCAGTTCAGTCGCTCTAAAGCCTACTCTGCTCTGATTGGCCAAATGACCCAGTCTGTTATAATTGGTCTACTTGATAGAAAAATAGAGGCACTTTAAAGTTTACAATAGAATCACTCTACAACAGAATCCCTGTGAGTTCAGAGACTCTGAAAAAAAGCTTAATTTGAACTCTTGCCAAGCACAAAACAAACAGGCCCTGCAGATACAGTATTAAACACAAGGAAAGCCGGAATCACAAGTGCTTTACAGGCTCAGAAGATGCCTATCAATGCAAAGAATGTGCTGGCTAATGAAATGCCTACCAGTAAAACAAGAACAAACCCTATACCAAATGTCTTTTTTTCTGCCTCAAGGTCATGACAACATAATATAGACTGAGTAATGTACACTAAAAGAAATATTTTACTTGGTCCATCACATACTTAATGGCAGGCGCTCCTCTGTTTTATTACAGCAAGGCTTTGGAAACATCGATGGAGAGTATTGGCTGGGTCTGGAAAACTTATATTGGATAACCAACCAGGGGAACTACAAACTACTGGTCACTTTAGAGGACTGGTCTGGACGCAAGACATTTGCAGAGTATGCAAGTTTCCGCCTTGAACCCGAAAGCGACTTCTACAGGCTCAGGGTGGGACGTTATCACGGCAATGCCGGTGACTCTCTAACGTGGCACAATGGGAAGCAGTTCACCACTCTGGACAGGGATCATGACGTATATACAGGTATCAGTAAAATTTTAATTAGATATTAGATTTTTTTATATATTTGTGACCCTGGATCACAAACACAGTCATAAGGGTTGATTTGTTTGAAATTGAGATTTATACATCGTCTAAAAGCTGAATAAATAAGCTTTCCATTGATGGAAAAGTGCAATATTTGGCTGAGATACTGTACAACTATTTGAAAATCTGAGTGTGCAAAAAAAAAAAAAAATCAAAATATTAAAAAAAAATCTTTTAAAGTTGTCCAAATCTTCATTCTTAGCAATGCATATTACTCATCAAAAATTACATTTGGGTATATTTACGGTAGGAAATTTACAAAATATCTTCATGGAACATGATCTTTACTTAATATCCCAATGATTTTCGGTCATTTTGACCCATACAATGTATTTTTGGCTATTGCTACAAATATACCCATGCTACTTAAGACTGGTTTTGTGGTCCAGGGTCACATTTATTGACCCATACACATCTTACCTAAAAACATGTTTTATTTTTTCCTCAGGCAACTGTGCTCACTATCAAAAGGGAGGCTGGTGGTATAATGCCTGTGCCCACTCAAATCTGAATGGCGTGTGGTACAGGGGAGGTCACTACCGCAGCCGCTATCAGGACGGCGTGTACTGGGCTGAATTCAGAGGAGGCGCCTATTCACTCAAGAAGGTTGTGATGATGATCCGACCCAACCCAAACACCTTCCACTGAGCAGCACATAAACACAGGGAATGGACTGATAAAAATGCTCTCCCACGGTCGCCGTTCACCCTATAAAGTGCAATTCATTTTAGATTGTGGTTTGGCTTCCTACATAAAAGTTAAATAAGATATGTGGCAAAAAAGGACAGACGTAACTGAGAAGGAACACCAAATTGTCAAAAGAACACATAAAAGTGTCAATAATTGTTACTAAACAAAAATAGATCATGAACATGATGTGCTTTTTCACTCTAGTTCATTCAAATCAAACCAAACCTGTTCTTCTTTATATATATATATACAGTGCAATTGTGAATCTGTTATCAGTTGTTTAGAATTATTGTGTCAAATAGGCCATAAAATATTAGAATCAGTACTCAGTTGCAAATAGACACAGGACATCCAATCCGGTGATAAATAGCTTATGCTTTTCTAGTTTATTCAAAGCTAAGAGAATATATGTTTCCTTATGAAATGAATGACTCATAATTTATTTCAGGAATATCATGTTTAAAATTCATGTAATGTTGTAGTTAAAAAAAAAAAACAAGTATGCATAATTAAACATAAAACCACAAAACAGTCATCGATTGCTCCATCTAAACTGTATTTACTGTGTAAATTAGCTGTTGGTGTCAAATGAAGATCCAACTTGTTTATGTACATATAAACGTAATATTGTTGAAAATAATGTGTAATTTGTAATATACTGTAAGTGTAACTGATTTCCCCAGGTACTGTCATACTGTTGCAATAAAGGATGTACAGCTACAGGTTTTGTCTGTGAATGGATTAAACATTGATCTACTACAGCTGGAGTGGTTCTGCTGTGTATATAAGTTCATTAGCCAGAGTAAAAGGGAAAAGCACAAGCACAAGCAATTGATTTGAAAATTCTACGTAAGACTGAAACAACAATTCACTCTTTGACTATTTAAAGAAATGTTAAATAAACATAAGTTCCACTGAGCATATGTGGCTTGCTGTTGAATTGCTTGTCTTGTCTATGGTTGGAAATCTAAGAGGAAATAGTATTTTGGGATTTAATGGAATAGTTTAACTAAAAATGACATTTCCGTCATTAATTACTCACCCTCATGTTGCTCCAAACCTGTAAGACCTTTCATCTTCAGAACACAAATTAGGAAATTTTGATTAAATCCGAGAGCTTTCTGACCCTGCATAGACAGCAATGCTACTACCATGTTCAAGGCCCAGAACTAGAAAAGAAATTGTTTCTTGAGGAAAACATTTCAGGAATTATCTCCATATAGTGGACTTCAATGGTGCCCCCAAGTTTGAACTTCCAAAATGCAGTTAAAACACAGCTTCAAAGGTTTCTAAACAATCCCAGCCGAGGAAGAAGGGTATTATCTAGTAAAATGATTGGTCATTTTTTAAACAAATTGACAATTTATATACTTTTTAACCTCAAAAGCTTGCCTTGTCTCGTCTCTGTGCTCTGCATGCATAGTCTGTGTTATCCGGGTCGAAAAACTCCCATCTCTTTTCTTCCCCAACTTCTTTTTTTCTTTTTTAAAGGGCATTTGATCTTTGCATGTTCACTTTGTAAACACTGGGTCAGGACTTCAGCAGTGATGTAGGACAGTTTTGACGTTGGGGAAGAAAACGAGATGGGAGTTTTTCGACATATCCCAACTGCCTTGAACCGGAAAAAAAAAGAGTTTACGCAGACATAAGCCGCTTTTCCACTATCGGGCCGAACCGTTCTCAATGCTTAACCGTTCTGTTCCGTGCCGATCCGGGCCAGTCAGCACAGATACGGTTTGATTTTCCACTGTGGTGCAGATAACGGAACTCTTTGGAATGTAAATACAAATGCGTCAAATCGTTGCCTTGGTAACGCAAGAGTAGACAGCCCCGCTTCTACTGTTATTGTCCTTTTGGACGCGATATGTATGTTTTCAGTTTTTTTATTTTTTCCAGGCACTGTTTTGAACTTTTCTTAATGCCCTTCTCTGCAAGACACTGCGCTATAATTTTAAAAACTTTTCGTTTCTCTTTGCACCCTCCAGCTGTTGTTGAATTTTTCTTTCTGTCCAAATATCAATATTAGAGCAAATGTTTCATCCACAGACCAAAGTGTCACAGCCATTTATATTTATATTTACCGTATCTGCTTACTGCGCATCCGCTTAGCCATATGACAGAGCCATAGAGAAACTGGTAGCCAGGCAACAGCGTGGCGACGTCATGCACACGCATTTTACCAGCCCGGTTCAGCACGTTGTCTAACCGTGCCGAGAATTCCGTGCCGAGAACGGTTTGTAATCGTTCCGTGCCGTACCAGGCTCAGGTGGAAACACAACTGGAACTGTACCCAACCGTTCTAAGAACGGTTCGGCCCGATAGTGGAAAAGCGGCTATAGACAAGACAAGCATTTGAGGTTAGAATGTACATAAATAGTCAGTTTGTTTCGAAAATGACCAATCGTTTTACTAAATAAGACCCTTCTTCCTCAGCTAGGATCATTTAGAGCCCTTTGAAGCTACATTTAAACTGCATTTTGGAAGATCAAACTCGGGGGCACCATTATATGGAGATAATTCCTGAAATGTTTTCCTCAAGAAACATAATTTCTTATCGTTTGAAGAACGAAAGACATGAACATCTTCGATGACAAGGAGGTGAGTAAATTATCTGTAAACATTTGTTCTGAAAGTGAACTACTCCTTTAACTGGATGGGAGGCGCATTATGTACTGTTCATTTCTCAGCTGAAAATAGCATAGACCAAAAGATAGATTAGGATTTAAGAATCAATATTGGTTCATGAAAATGAGAATCTATTAAAAAAATCAAGAAAGTTTTGTTTTTTTACCTAGCCCTACCATATTTTTTAGATATTTTCTTCAAAATAAATGCATAAGCCTATATCATCCTGTAGGTTCATGATTTAATGAATGTGAATGAAAATGAAAACGTGAACAAAAATAAAACCAATTAAATGTGTTATTATAAGTAAAAATTAAAAAAAATAATAAAATGATGGGTAATAGTAAATTATGACGTTAAACCTCTGCCAAAAACAGTAGTAAGGACATCGATAAAACAGTCCATGTGACATTAGTGGTTCAACCGTAACCACTTTTGACAAACTGTTGAATAAAGTCTTCATTTTTGTTTTCTTTGTGTACAAAAAATATTCTCGGAGCTTCATAAAATAAAGGTTCATATAATAAAGGACAGCATATTGGTTTATTTATTTTTTTTTTTTAATCCAAAGTAGCTCTTAAAGGATTATCTGGAATTTTTTATTACGAAGATGAACTAACTTACTTACCCTAATGTCATCCAAGATGTTTATGTCTTTTTTCTGTCACAAAAAAATAAGGTTTTTGAGTAAACATTGCAGGATTTTTCTCCATATAGTGGACTTCAATGGGGATCAGCAGGTTTCAATGCAAATTGCAGTTTCAATGCAGCTTCAAAGGGCTCTACACAAACCCAGCCGAAGAATAAGGGTCTTATCTAGCGAAACGATCTGTCATTTTATTTTAAAAATATATATATATAATATTCTTTTAACCATAAATGCTCCACTAGCATTGCGTAATCATGTTGGAAAGGTCACCCGTTACGTAGGTGGAATACCCAGTGTTTACAAAGCGAATGTGCAAAGAAAGTCCAACGCCCTTTACCGAAAAGGTAAAACACAGATGCCGGACGAAGTTTCCTTACCCTACCTTTTTGAACCGGAGTACACAGACGTAGAATTAACCATGCGTGACCTTTCCAATGTGATTATGTAATGCATGTGCATATGCATCGCAGAGCTAGTGCAAGATGAGCATTTGTGATTAAAAAGTATATAATTTGCCATTTAAAAAAAAAAAAGACTGATAATTTTATTGGATTAGACCCTTATTCCTCGACTGGGATCAGGTAGAGCTCTTTAAAGCTTAAATTTGGACCTTCAACCCGTTGGCTCCCACTGAAGTCCACTAAATGGAGAAAAATCCTGGAATGTTTTTCTCCAAAACCTTAATTTTCTTTTTGACTGAAGAACAAAAGACATGAAGATTCTGGAAGACATGGCGATGAGTAAATTATGAGGACATTTTTATTCTGGAAGTGAACTAATCCTTTAAGCTTCGCTGAGGCTAATGTTTTCTTGTTGTTAGGGGAGCTGGTAAATTATGGCTTTAATACTTTTGAAACAGTATCATGATCATTTTTTCAGACTTTCTTCCCACACCTTTTCAAGGGTTCTTTTTGTACAAACTGAAGGTATCAATCCTTTTTTTAGTAAAACCAATAACACAAGTTCAACTAAATACATCAAAAAGCATTAAAACAGTGTTTGACAAAACCCCAAACCCTTTCATTTCCTTTTTCCTTTGCCCCAATGGGAAATGGAAAGGGCCACTGGAAAAGCACAGTGGAAACTGACAGATCTGAAGTGACAGCCTGCACAACCTCAGCCACGTCAAACAGTCTTTCCGTCCCTGCGGTTTCAACTGCCTGCTGCTCAGAAACGGGAATAAAAGTAAACCATAAAGTACCGGCACCAGGTACGGCGGTTTCTGCTGAGTGACGTCTGAGAAAGCCTTCTGTTGACTGAGAAACAGTCTGCTGACACGCTGCCCAAGTGGAAGCAGACACTCAGTGTAGATTATGTAAAGGAAATTTGGTTAATAAGAAAGATGTGTGCGGCTGAGAGATGCAAGACGGCATCCGTCTGCACTATCCACATGTTTGCCTTCTTCGAAATGACAGTGATTTTCTGTTTGTGCATTTTAGATATCGAGAAAGGAACCAGCCTGCAAGTTACAGACCATGAGACAATTTGAGTTACAGCCGTCTGAAGTTATTCCTGACTGGCCTTTTAGTTATTCACATACCACAATGACACAAGCGCACCTGGAAAACTCTGTGACCATGAGCTCGGGACTCAAGCATGTGGCAATGACTTTCTGAACGGTCTGTTATGCTGTCCAAAATCAAACATCCACATCTTATAAAGTGCATCTCGTAAAAACAAGACAGTGAAAACATTCTCCTAAACGTAAAGCCTCCAGATCTCTTTCTGATCAAGTCGGGCTCTCGGTTAACAGCTGGATTAGCAATACGAACCTTGCTGCTGATGACTAAAATGGAACGGCATAAATGAGTGAAAAGATCTGGATCCTGTTTCCCACGAGAGCGACAATCCTGAGGGAGGCATCCATTTCAAGTGCTGTCAGTGCCTTTAGAACAGACTGATGTGTAACTAATCGCTCACTGGGCTTCTGAAACATCCAATGAGTCTCTGACAGACGTCTACTCATAAGAGAGGAAAAGAGGCTACCAATTTGGAAATAAATGCTACAATATGATTTCATTGTATTTTCCATCTATACATCCTGTCTAAAGCCACTGAAGTGGATAGAGAGAAAGTCAAAAGGCTTTTTTTAGTTTATGTATTGCGTCATGACAGAATATTTGAGCAAAAGCAGAAATCCTACAAACTCCTGAAATGATTCTTTTCTAAAACAGGATACAGCACATTTGTCAATCATTACTGAACCAGAGTGGTATACTGAATCGCCCTCTGCTGGTCACCATAGAAAGTGCAATTGAGGCCAAGGCCAAAAAGATATAATGCGGTGTCATTATATATACAGCCAATTAAAAAGGGTCTTATCCTGAGAAACGATCGGTTAATAAAAAAAAAAATACAATTTATATACTTTTCAACCTTAAATTCATCTTGTCTATCTCTGCATGAACTCTGTGTATTCTTATTCAAGACAGTTAGATACTCCTTGCGCATTCACTTTGTAAACACTTGGTCGGTACTTCTGCAGCGATGTGGAAGGATTTTGAAGTTGAAGGAGAAAATGTGTAGGAGTTTTTCGACATACCCTAAGTATATTGACCCGGAGTTCACTCAGAGCTAGACAAGACAAGCATTTGAGGTTAAAAAGTATTTTATTTTAGAAAACAGCCAATCGTTTTGCTAAATAAGACCCTTCTTTATAGCCCTTTGAAGCTGCATTTAATAGAAGTCCACTATATGGAGAAAAATCCTGTAATGTTTGCTTCAAAAAAACATAATTTCTTTACCACTGAAGAAAGAAAGACATGAACATCTTGGATGACAAGGGGGTGAGTAAATTATCTGTAAATTTTTGTTCTGGACGTGAACAAAGCTTCATTAAAACAATTCCTAAAGCCAGTAAACCGCCCAAGATATTTCCGTCTGGACGTTGTGGTGACATGAGGGGATGGAGTCTATAAAACTCCATTAACACAAGTACAAATGCAGTCTTTTACTGACACTTACCTAGGTAGGGGATGCAGGGGGCCATTTTGAGGGACCTGATGTACTCTCTCATGCGGTTATAATTCTCTTCCTTTGACGTCAGAAAGTCAAGCTTCTCAAAAGTGGCCTTGTCCTTTCGACTGATCAACTGTTCAGAACAGAAAGCACATAAGAAATGAACAGTTCATTCATTCAGCAAATTAGAAACAGCTAATAGATGTCTAAATCTAAAACATCTCAATCAGAGGTATTCGGTGTGACTGTATGACTGTCTGATTTTGAGATCCACCTTTTCACACTGAGGACAATTGAGGGACTCATATGCAACTATTACAGAAGGTTCAAATGCTTATTCATGCTCCAGAAATAAACATTATGTATCAAGGGTGTGGAGGTGAATTTTTTTTTTCAATTTGAAGATCAGGGTCAATTTAACTTTTGTCTTCTGGGAAACATTTAAGTATCTTCTGTAGCTTCTGAAGGGCAGTAATAAATGAAAAAAATATGATATTTAGGCAAAATAAAGAAACTGTACTCTGATCTTAATTCTGTTCAAAAGTATACACCCCTGGCTCTTAATACATTGTTTTAATGCATTGTTTTAACAGTGATTGTTGGAAAGGGTTCAAATACACAAAAATGCAAAAAAAAAAAAAAAAAACTAAGAATTTGTGGGATCTGAAGGATTTTTCTGAAGAACAGCTGGCACTTTAACTGTTCAGGACCATCAAGGGACTCATGAACAACTATTACTAAACAAACAAACAAACAAACAAAAAAACACAGCAGTGGATCATTCAGGTAACAACACAGTATTAAGAATCAAGTGTATGTAAACTTTTGAACAGGGTAATTTTTTCTAAATTCAATTATTATTTTCTGTTGAAGACTATATGTAAATATCTTTTATGTGAAATATCTTATTCAGGTCAGTACTACATTGAAATTAACATGCATTTTGTATGATCCCTCTTATTTTGCTAAAATAATTACAATTTTGCAGATTCTGCAAGGTGTATGTAAACGTTTGACCTGATATATCATGAACATTACATGCTGAATTTCTCAAGAAAAAGAAATCTCTAAAAAAAATATATTTCTACTATCATTTTTTCTTGCTAAATAAAGAGTCTATAGTCACCAAATATATATATTTTTTTCTTGAGATAACTTAAATGTGACGTTGCATAACTTTATTGTTTTTCCGCGGTTGAAATACTGATTGAGCCATAACAGACAGGATACAGATTTCGGTAAGCTGAACTCTTTCTTTTAAAATACCTTCACTGCAAAAAAAAAGAAAAAAAAAAAAAAAGCTTATCTTACTTAGATAGAAAATATTTTCCATCTCAGCTCTGCCTCTGTTAATTCATTATACTGCAATAAATTCTGTAATACACTGCCTCTGAAAAATAAACACAGTTAGTCCCAGTTGGGTACTAACTTTAGTAGGGGGGACTTGAGGAGGCGCCGTTTTATGAATTTTGTCAGAGGGGAGCCCTACTAAGACTTCTGATCTAAATAAAGCTGTCTGCAAATATGTTAAATATGAAAAATTAGACACAACCCATTGCGAGACTAATGAAATTGTGTTAAGGGATAAGTTCTCAGAACTCAGCGTCTGCACTCCAGGCATTGGGTATATTTCTCATTTATGAAAAGCGCATGATCACAATAAACAGGCACAGTTTCTATAATGGCTTTATGAGTGGCATAATTTCACCCAACGCTTCCTTACAGCAGATGTGCTATCAAATCTGTGGGGATGACCATGTGCAAAACCCATGTTAGGATTAACAAAAAGCTCATTAACTGAAGAATGCCATCTCCCATGGCTTTATCACATCGAGAAGTGCATTTCCACAAAGTGCTTCAACATGCTATTCTAGTGTTAGACAGATACACATATTCAGTCAGTTCACTTTTTCCTATGGTTGGTCAGAGAGGAGATTTAGTCCAACAATGGAAGCAACAGTTTGTGAAACCACACTGTTGGCAGACGACTTTCCACCAGTCTCCAGAGATGTAATCACACAGTACTGTTTTTTTCCCTTATTAATGTTCATATCTTGTTAAACTGTGTGTGTAAAACGCCTTCTGTGTCTTCTAGCATAGACTCTTTGAGTGAACTATTCAAAACAAAACAAAACAAAACTAGGGTGAGGTAATAATGAGGTAAATGAGTTTTCATTTCTGGGTGAACTATTTCCTTAAACAACAAAACAACAACAACAACAAATAAATAAATAAATAAATACAGTTAAGGTCAAAAGTTTACATACCCCTTTCAGAATCTGCAAAATGTTAATTATTTTACCAAAATAAGAGGGATCATAGAAAATGCATGTTATTGTTTATTTAGTACTGACCTGAAAAAGATATTTCACACAAAAGATGTTTACATATAGTCTAATAATAGATAATTCTCTGATTTTGAGATTCATCTATTGACACTGAGGACAACTCATAAGCAACTATTACAGAAGGTTCAAACGCTCACTGATGCTTCAGAAGGAAACACAATGCATTAAGATCCTGGGGGTGAAAACTTTTGAACAGAATGGAGATGTGTACATTTTTCATAATTTGTCTAAATATCATATTTTTTCATTTAGTTCTGCCCTTCTAGGCTACAGAAGATTTACATGTTCCTCAGAAGACAAAATAAGTTAAATTTACCCTGATCTTCAAATTCAAAAAGTTTTCACCCCCGGCTCTTAATGCATCGTTTTTCCTTCTGAAGCATCAGTGAGCGTTTGAAACTTCTGTAATAGTTGCATATGAGTACCTCAGTTGTCCTCAGTGTGAAAAAAGTAATCTGAAAATCATACAGTCATTGTTGGAAAGGGTTCAAATACACAAAAATGCTGGAAAACCAAAGAATCTGTGGGACCTGAATTATTTTTTTCTGAAGAACAGCAGACAGTTTAACTTGTTAGGACAAACTAGGGACTCATGAACAACTATCACTAAAAAAAACAGAGCTGTGGATCATTCAGGTAACAACACAGTATTAAGAATCAAGGGGGTGTAAACTTTTGAACCGGGCAATTTTTATAAATTCAAATATTATTTTCTCTTGTGGACTATGAGAGAGATGAAAAGAGATGAGCCTTTCAGCCACTGCAAGAAAAGTTGGTCATTTCAAATCTGTAATTTCTCACATATTACAGTTTTACAATGACACTAATTCAAGTCCACCAAAAAGGCTGGTCGCCCATGTAAGACAAATGCAGAGGACAGGATAATGCAGAGACTCTCAACTGGGAATCGGTTCAACACTGCAGTTGGAATTGGTTGCCAGTTCAACGCTGAAAAGGGTAAGGATCAGTCTCTGCATGTTCAAAAGAAGTCGAACTGAAAGCGCACTCTGCAGTGACCAAGCCTTTCATCAGCAGAAAGAATCAAAAGGCTAAGCTCACTTTTGCTGAGGAACATGTTGTGTGGAGAGAGAAGAACTGGTCCAAAGTTCACTTCAGTGATAAGAGCAAGTTTAATTTATTTGGGTGTGATAGGAAACCTTTTGTTCGGTGTCAAACTGGGCAATGACTAAAGCCCAAATGTGTAAAGAAGTCAGTAAAAGGTGGAGGAGGAAGTGTCATGGTTTGAGGGATGTTTTCTGCAGCAGGAGTTGGGCCTCTTATACTGTACAGATACATAGCAGGGTGAATGCAAATGTTATCAGAACCTCCTTTAGCAACATGCAGTTTCTTCCCTGCAAGCATTTCCCAATCAGACTGCAATTTTCATACAAGACAATGCTCCTGTCACACTGCAAAACAGGTAAAGCAGTTCTTTGGAGCTAAGAACATTGAAATAATGAATCTAAACCCAAATTAAAAACCTTGGTGACAAAGTTACGGCTAAGAAACCAAACTACGGAAGAGAGTGGAAAAAAATGGACCAAGATCACACCAGCACTGCAAAAAATGCTTTTCTTACTTTTTTGTCTTGTTTCCAGCCAAAATTTAAGAAGGATTTTTAGACAAGTAAAAAATATTGTCTTCTTTTTAGAAAAAACAAGTCAAAATTAAGTGCGTTTTTGCTTGAAACAAGCTAAATAATCTGCCAATGGGGTAAGAAAAATAATCTTGTTTTCTGTTTGAAATAAGATATTTTTGCTTACCCCACTGGCAGATTATTTTGCTTGTTCTAAGTGAAAGCTCACTTTATTTTGACTAGTTTTTTTTCTGAAAACAAGAAAATAATTTTTAATCATCTACAAAATCCTTCCTGATTTAAGAATTTTTTGATATTTTGGCTGGAAACAAGACAAACAAATCTAAGAAAAGCATTTTGCAGTGAGCGCAGTCTGAGAAACTAGTGATGTCCTGCGGCTGCAGATGTGCTGGAGTCAGTCAAAGTTCACTTCCTACTAATTTCTGACAGCTGTATCCATACAAAATTTTTGTTGTAATTTTCATTTGTCCTATAGTTGTAACTGTTCTCTAATTCTGATCATTGCTCTGCTGGAAAAAAAAAAAAGCTAAAACCAGCTTAAGCTGGTTGGCTGGTCTAAGATGATTTAAGCTGGTCTCCAAGCCTGGCTAGGCTGGTCAAGCTGGTTTTAGCTGGGTGTTCCAGCTGGTCTCCCAGGCTGACCAACCATTTGTTTCAGCAGGGAACCAGCTAAAACATGCTTGACCAGCGTAGCCAGGCTTGGAGACCAGCTAAAACCAGCTACTTCCATCTTAAAACAGCCAACCATCTTTTTTCCAGCAGGGTAAATCCACGAAATAATGCTTTTTTTGTTGAAATTCTGTGATTATTTTGTCAAACATGTTAGTAGAACAGTGGTATACCTACAGCTAATATTCCCTCAAATGTTGAAACTAATTCATAGTTTGTATAGAAGTATTATACACAGATTCAAACATCACGCATCTAAAAGACTGTAATAATTAGACTATATTAGTCATTTACCAGATAAGTTACTCCAATGAGCCCGATTTAGATACATTTATGCTACAACTGCTTTATAGTCAGACAATAGTTAGGGAGTGGAAAGACTTGACAGGAAACTAGCTCTCGTTCATCATCTAGACGTTGGCCTAAAATGAACCTGAAGAATTTAATGAACCACAACTTGGATTCTTCTCCTTTGGACTTCCAACAGAGAAACTGAAAAGTGATTTCTCCTCCTTTTATTCAACAAAGGAAGTGGTAAAAACTGCAGTTGATTTTAAACGGTGCTGAGATAATCCATGGCAGGAAAGTTAGATCACAACACCATCAATCAGGAACCCTGGTGTGGAAAAGATAATATTATGACAAAGATTTGAAGAACTACTATGAGCTAAGGGAGACTGCTTATGATATTTTCAGGAAAAACTAATTACAAAGTGATTACAAATGACGAACAAGGTAAATTATAACCCCACCAGCATGTTTTAGTGAATGTGATTTCCATGTGTGCGTGTGTGTACCATCCCAGCACCAAGACTAGTCATTTTCCGCCTGATTTAGAGCAACCCAATACCAAAACAAACTTTTTCTGATCTCCTTTATCAATTCTCCATCACACGCCACCACGACCACAGGCTTCCTTCCTCGAGTACATGGACTTGAGCAGCTGCCACGGTGGCATTACTCATTCCCGTAGACACATACACAGTGCTAAACAATCCCTGTGAGGGCGATAAAAGTGAGGGGATTCCTTCAACCACTAACATCTTTGTTTTATTTTGCAGAAACACATGGCTGACTTTGATTACAGCACAGTTCATGGAGGTCAGCCCTTTGCTCTGTAGCCGTTCCAGGTAGCAGTTAAAGCCTCAAGACATCAGCAGCTGTAATGACGGAGCGGCACTGAGCGCAGGGACACATTTACACTTAGACTGATTTTGATGGTGATGAGCCTCATAGGTACTATGTTATGAGGTGGATTTGTCATTTCTCTTTTTTGGTTAACTTAGGATGGAAACAAGAGCAGAAAGGGGAACAGTTAATCGCAAATGGAATTAGGAGAATGAATCTGTCACGATGCAGGCAGGAACACACGAACAACGACGTAAATAAAAGACGTATATTTAATAAATCCAACGGAATACAGGCAGACACAGAAACACCAGGGGAAAACATCCATATAACATTAAAGACCGACAAGAGTACTGGGAAAACACACCTTAAATAGACAGACTAATTACAAACACAGGTGCAGACAATAAGGGAGAAACCAAAAACACTCAGAACTGCGGGGGAAAATGGGAAAAACCAACAAGAAAGTCCGGGGGTGTGACATTACCTCCTCCTCCCGGAAGGCACGTCCTCGTGCCGACAAACAGACAAAAGGAAACAGTACAAAGTCTTAGGAGGGGGCTTAGGTGGAGGACGGACTCCCGGGAGGAGGACACAAGATGGAGTCCAGGGTGGTGACGGAGGGAGGAGCCAAGGAGGTGACAGGAAGGGGCTGGAGCAGGAGGAGCCAGGTGGGACCCAGAACTCAGCCATGATGGAGTTCCAAGGTGGAGCCGATGGAGGGAGGAGCCATGGTGGAGGAGAGGCTGACGACTCCATGGGGCCGACCGACGGAGGCGGAGCAGGTGGTGGGAGAGCCCGATGCGGAGACGGAAAGCCGAAGATCTTGGGTGACACCGCGGATCCGGAGGGCCAAGGCGGAACCCAAGGCTCTGGCGACCAAGGCGGAGATGGAGATCCGGAGGTCCGCGGCGGACCCGGAGCAACAGAGGGCCGAGGCTGTGAGGAGTATAGTCCAGAGGCGAAGGTGGGGCGACGACTGACCAGGGCGGAGCCAGAGGGACGATGGAGCCCGGTGGAGCTAGTGGATCGACGGGCGACAGCGGAGACGAGGGAGCAGAGAGCCGGGGTGGAGCCGCAGGGTCGGAGGGCCGAGGCGGAGTCCAGGACTCTGAGGCTGGAGGCGATGGTGAGGGATCCTCCAGCCATGACACCGATGGAGATTGGCAGACCCGCGGCGAACCCACCGCACAGATGGTGGGCTGAGGGTGAGCAAGGGGGCAGACAACGGGGATTCATGAAGGCTGGGCGGAACCAGCGGTGACTCTGGACGGCTGGGCGGAACCAGCGGAGATTCAGGCTTAGGCAGAAGAGGGAGGGTGGGAGGGAAATCCAGGCAGATGGGTATTTCCGTGAAACAGTCAATTAAGTCCCCAGACTGCTCTTGCTCACCCCCAGTGGTGGTGCAGTGGACGGGGCTCTCTACAGCCCTCTCTTGCTCCACGAAGCACTCCACCGTCGCGGATGTAATGGTCGGCTCACACACCTGATCAGCAGTTTTGACCCCGTCGGCACTCCATACTGCTGTTGCTCCGGGCTCGGGCTTTCCGTCTGTGAAGGGCTCATAATCCGCGGGTCGGGGTGGCTGGCTGGGCTCTGGGTCCGGAGTGGCACTGGCGAGATGCTCCTTGGAACAGGCGGGGAACGCGGGTCTGTTTCTCGCCAGTGTCCACTCCACAAATGTGGCGAAATCCGCTCGAGGGCCATCCTCGGACGACGGCGCTCTGCACGACGCGTTGAGGCTAGCGTCATAGAACGTACAGAGCGCGTCGTCCGGGTAGCTGGTGGTGTTTGCTACAAGCTGGAACATGAATGTGTAACCCTCGAGCGGTAAATCCCCCTGCTTCAGCCGGAGGAGGATGAATTCAGGACGGAGGAGGGAATCCATGGGGGAAAACACTACGGAAACAAAAAGACTGAAAAGCTGAATGATAAACAAAACGGGTGGAATACGCAAAAAAAACTGTTTCGGTCGGTCTTTCTGTCACGATGCAAGCAGGAACACACGAACAACGACGTAAATAAAAGACGTATATTTAATAAATCCAACGGAATACAGGCAGACACAGAAACACCAGGGGAAAACATCCATATAACATTAAAGACCGACAAGAGTACTGGGAAAACACACCTTAAATAGACAGACTAATTACAAACACAGGTGCAGACAATAAGGGAGAAACCAAAAACACTCAGAACTGCGGGGGAAAATGGGAAAAACCAACAAGAAAGTCTGGGGGTGTGACAGAATCATGCAAGAGAAAAGGAGCACTGTGTACTGTGTTGCAAGTCCTTATAAAATGACTGGCCAGGCCAACTGGCTTTATTTATTTGCCAAAGCCAATTTTTATTTGCATTTGACAGTTGGTAAGTATTAATTTTGGGTAACATGGAGAGACTGCTGAGATACACACTGGAATCAAGAGACCATCTGTCTGACTGTCAACAAATCCTCTCTACTCCATCACGCATCTCTTTGCCAAAAGATTTACATTTTTCCTTCTTTCTGTGAACATGCCCTTTAGCTCTTTTTATACTTCCTTTCTTCAGTATCTTTCCTTCTGATGCTTGTCTTGTCTTCATACTTACACACTTTGTATACATACAGTGGAGTCCTAAAGTCTGAGACTAAAATAAAATGAAAATAAAATAAGACAACATAAAATAAATAAATATAAAATGAAATAATTAAAAAAAGAAAATTGAATAAAGTAAAATAAAATTAAATGAAATTAAACTCAAATGAAACAATGAAATAAAACTAAATAAAATAAACATAAAACAAAAACAAAATTAAACAAAGTAAAATAAAACAAAATTAAACAAAATTAACTTAAATGAAACTAAATAAAATAAAATAAAATACAATGGAACATACAATAAAACAAATAAAATAAAATAAAACAACAATATAAAACGAAATAAAAAAGTAATGAAATAAAATGAAATAAAACTGAATTAAAATAAAAATAAAACAAAAACAAAATTGAAAAAATTAAAATTAAATTAACTTAACTAAAAACAAAATAAAATACAACTAAATAAAATAAAAAGAAAACAAAAACAAAATTGAAAAACGTCAAATTAAATTAACTTAACTAAAAACAAAATTAAATACAATGAAAATATTAAATAAAACAAATCAAACTAAAATAAAACAAAATGAAATGAAATTATACAATAAAATAAATCTATATAAAATAAAATATAAAATAAAACAAAACTAAATAAAATAAAATAAAAACAAAATGAAATTGATTAAAACAAAATAACAATAAATAAAATACAATGAAAAAACTTAAATAAAACTAAATCAAACTAAAATAAATTAAATGGATTAAAATAAAATAAAAATAAAACGAAATAAAATGAAAAATAAAATAAAATCTAAATAAAACAAAGTAAATGTATTAAAATTAAATAAAACAAAATAAAAATAAAATAAAATGAAATTATTATTAGCGCAACAATTTAAATAAAAGGTTAAATTAAAAAAGCAAACTCATTATGTTCTCCAGAATGATTTGAGATTATGCGAAGAGTATCTTGAGTTTCAATGGGAGCAAGTACATCTGACTGTATGAAAAAAAGTATTTATATTTAATGTATAAAAGCATTCATTTTGCATTTAAACTTAATTTTTCTTTATTATTATTATTATTTAAATCATTGGATTGTTTCAACTGTACACTAAAAAAAATCTAAGACTTATGGACCCCACTATATGCATATTGCAATATTGTTTAATTTTAACTTCATGACTGACAGCATCCATGCATAAACCAGAGCAGGCCAATAAACCTAAAATTGCTTAATTTAATGATAAAGACATAAAATCTATATCTTCATATATAATCTCTTCCAAAATGTGCACCAGTGACTGCCGTATTGCTCCTAATTCATTGCATGCCCACTGGGAAATCAGCAGTTAATCTTCAAATAAGTGGAAACAAGGCCTTGAAGTCAAGCGGTTCAGAAATTGGCTGGAACAAATGACATAAAGAATTACTCAATCCAATCTGTGCCATGAGCAATGAAACAGAAACTATTTGCACAAAAAGACCCATAACAGTCATTATAGTCAGGCAAAACTGTCAGCAAATACACGCAAGTGCCTTTTCATTATGAACAGAGCAACAAATGAAACCTTCCAACATATAATTAAAACCGGATCATAGCTCATTGTGCACATTTTCTCCAATTCAAGCTTCAGTGTTCTAGGAGGTACGGAAAAAGGAACCCTCTTAAAGGTATAGTTCACCCAAAAATGAAAATTCTGTCATTAATTACTCACCCTCATGGCATTTCAAACCTGTAAGACCTTCTTTCATCTTAAGAACACAAATTAAAATATTTTTATGAAATCCGAGAGCTTTCTGACCATGGATAAACGTTCAAGGCCCAGAAAGGTAGCAAGGACATGGATAAAATAGTCCATGTGACATCAGTGGTTCAACCGTATTTTATGAAGCTAAAAAATACTTTTTGTGTCCAAAGAAAAATGACTTTATTCGAATGTGTCAGTTGTGTTGCTGTCTATGCAGGGTTTTGAAAGCTCTCGGATTTCATCAAAAATATCTTACGGCTCTTGTAATATAAACAGATTCAATGAATTACACTAATAAATTGAATAACTTTGTTGTTGAATGTAAATTTAACCAAGTACATTAATTTAACAGGATACACAATATTCTATTTAATAATGTCATTGTGAGGATTCCCATGTGGCAAAGCTAAATGCATGGCAAGAGAGTAGGGCTTGTGGTATCGGACAAACAGTCCCGCCACAATTACTTATAAACAACATGCTCCCTCTTTTTCCATCTTCTCTCAATTTGCAGAAGTGCTGTGGTTCAATGTGGAATGTCAACTCTGGAAGCCGCTTGCATCCCAAATCATTAAGGCCCCCAGTGAGTCTGAACTCGCTACCACCGGCGTCTCTCAACAAAATAAAGATTGAATAGGAAAACTGCCTGATTTGCCTCTGAAAGAGTCATTCACTACCTTTAAAACTACTGAGCTCAGCTTTCTAGGATCTTTATATCTACTTTTAGGATTCTGCTTCTCAAAGTAACATTCATGTAAATGGCAATAAAACAGAAATTTAAAAAGAAATAATCCCTTTTAAGTATGGAGTACGATTTTAGGCATATCTGCCATAACAGTTTTATTTAAGTTCATGGTTTTAAAGGAGACCTATTATGCTCCTTTCTACAAGATTTAATATAAGTCTCAGGTGCCCCAAGAATGTATCTGTGAAGTTTCAGCTCAAAATACTCCACAGATCATTTATTGTATCATTTTGAAAAAGCCTATTTTGCATGGAAGCAGAAACACGCTGTTTTCGTGCATGTCTCTTTAAATGCAAATGAGCTGCTGCTCCCCGCCCCCATTTTCCAGAATATCTCTGTGCTTTTACAGCTCGTACCTCAGATACTCTGCTAAAAACCATATTAGTTTCAACTTCTGATATAGGGCTTTCTGACCACACACATTTAAAGCTAAGTTCTCTTTCAAGTCTAATTGCACTTAAACGGTCAAACACACACGTTTATGTTAAAAACACACAGGAGTTATAAACACAGTTGGTTATGTCTGTGAAGGTAAACAACTGGGAAATAAATCACATTTATTTTAGATCTGTGTGGCAGCAGCGTAATATACAGGTTATTCTACAAAATTGTTCACTTTTGGTATGGCAAGATGTCTTAAAATGTATTTCTTTTTCTAATATTTAAACGTAGACCACATTATTAAATTACCTTTAGAATTTATGAATACATATATGACAGCTTAATGATTTTTTAAAATCTTTTTTGTGCAATTATTTAAGGAGTACAATTTTTTGGCATTTCGGCAATATTAAAGTTATGAAATTTTATTTCTTGATTGTTGAGTTACAGAAAAATAATGAAAATGCAAGAATTAATGAGATTATGTTTCATTTATTTAATGTGACAGAAAAAAAAACATAGTACATAAGACCTGATATACTGATCTTCATTGTTGTTACCCATAAGGAAGGTAACACCAGAGACAATTTTCTTGGAAAATGCCTTTTACAAAATGGCTGCTGCAAGGTATCAAACCACATTAAGTAGTTTAATCCATTTGTATTCTAGTTTTTTTTACAATTCCCTAATAATAAAGTAGGTCACACCAACAGTGTTGGGGAAAGTTACTTTTAAAAGTAATGCATTACAATATTGAGTTACTCCCTAATAAAGTAACTAATTATGTTACTTAGTTACTTTTTGTGGAAAGTAATGCATTACGTTACATTTGCGTTACTTTTTAAATCTGGACAGGGCTTGCTTGTTTGTTTTTAACATAAAAAGTTATATTTTTGGCAAATGTAAAAGCCTCTTTACACCAAAAGCCTCAGGTTTAGACAAAAGAAAATTCACGTCTGTGCAGTAGACCGCAGAAGAAAAAATGTCAATTAAAAAAAAGGAAAACAAATGTTAGGTTATCTTGAGAAACTTCTGGTTATTATTTTGGATGAATTGGATCATCGAGATCGGCAGCAAAGACATCAGTTAATAAAATGGGATTAAATACATAAAGGATATTTGTATTATTTAACATATTTAATTATTGCAGGTTTGCATTGAATTTCACTGTTTTTATTCATTTTGAGGAAAACTGTTTTGGTGAGTGAGATGAATTAATGCATGTTCACATTTATTCTAGAATTAAAGTAACATCCACTGTTCTCGTCTCCTCTGAGGCTCTAAATAGTGTTCAGTGCTTTTCTGTGCAGCCCAAGACATAACAGTTAACATGCTTTGCTTGAACTTTTGGTGTTTTGTCTTAATGGTGTTAAAACTGGTACTTCGTTGTCGCTTGTGGAAACCAAATGGCGGCACCGTGGGTGGAAACTCCTTATACTGTAAATGTCGATAAAAAGCATTTCGCCTTTACAAGCATCCTGACATACCCAGCTTATTCAGTTGTGCTCATTGAGTGCTGGTTGTAAGTGTCTCTACAGCATATAGAGTTTAGCCCTCCTACTTTTTCCTCTGGAAAAGTGGCCAAGAGGTTTTGGACCTCAAACTGGGGTGATGCAAATACTTATAAATAGATTTAGAGCTTTGGCAACGTTAAACCAAGGTCTTAGAAACAGCTCTTTCAAAATTTTCCAAGCCACTTAAATGTTCAGAACGGGATCCAATGGACTCATTCTTTCACTGTCCCCATGCATTCAGACGGCCTTCTCATCTACATCTCTGCAAATAAGATCAATGGAAATCCAAGAGCTCTAGGGCTCTCTGGAGAAATAAATACAAACACTGCATTGTCAGCTAAATTATAAAGTGGCAGAACAGCTAGCATTTGGTGGTTATGCACGATAAATCCCCTGTAAGCGAACAGAATATTAAATGAGAGTTTTTTTCCTCACGTCTTCCTAAACAAAATAATATGGAAAATTCCTCTGCTTTACAGCCTTTGATACTCTGATACTATATGACACATTAAAAATAAAGAATTTATGAAATAATCATAATAATTGATGATGCTATTATTTAAAAACGAAAATTCCCTCATTCCAAAACTGAAAGACATTTGTTCATCTTCCGAACACAAATTAAGATATTTTTAATGAAATCCAACAGCTTTTTGACCCTGCATAGACAGCAACTACCACTACCTGAAAGTAGTATGGACATTGTTAAAATAGTCCATGTGACATCAGTGGTTCAACCTTAATTTTATCAAGCTACATGAATACTTTTTGTGTGCAAAGAAAACAGAAATTATGACTTTATTCAACAACTTCTTCTCTTTCGTGTCAGAGAGTACCACAACTAGACGTATAACATTCATCTCTCTTGGTTCATCGTCTGTATTTTCTGGTTAAAATAAAGAAGGCTGGGCAAAAAATTGCAAGTCATCTTCTTTAGACATGTTGACGAAGTTTTATATTTTATGTGTGTCTTCTTCTGGTTGTATACAAAGCACAGCACATGTGTTGTGGTACTCTCATGAATGTGGGTCTGACACAAAGAGTAATTGTTGAATAAATTTGTTATTTTGGTTTTCTTTGCACACAAAAAGTATTCTCGTAGCTTCATAACATTACAGCTGCACCACTGATGTCACATGGACTATTTTAACCTTCATCCTTACTACCTTTCTGGGCCTTGAACATGTGTTCTGTTAATTTGTGTTTTATGAGTTTGGAACAACATGAGTGAATAATTAATGACAGAATTTTTTATAATGATCTTAAAGGGATAGTTGGAGCATTTAAGACATGAAGTTGTATGTAATCCTTATCAGCACTATAGTGTATACACACTGACCCACACTGCGTTCACCTCCCTGGTCAGAGTTCTGGCCGCTGGAAGTTTTTCAAGAAAGTAGTCACGGTTAGTTTCCGGGGCCTCAAAACTGTGCGTTTTTACGTGAAAAAAATATATGCGTTTCAAAGCTTGATTAATTTACATCACAAAAAACACTCCTGACAAAAATCATACCTCAGTTTTAATCGGCACTATTTTCTTTCCGTTTCCATCAATCCGCGCTGCTGTCAGTTCGCACGTTCAGATCAGCTGTTCCATTACACACTCGAATGACAACGACGTAAAAAGTAGAAAATTAACAATGGTGCGAACTTGTAAATTCCCAGGTTGTGACCACAAGAATGTGCAGGGATCGCCGTTCAGATTCCATCGTTTTCCTGTTTCTGATATAGTTATGAGACAGCTTTGGCTGGTTGCCATCGGCTACTCTGCGGGAGCTAAAATATCCAGTATCAAGGATTTTCGTGTGTGCAGTGCTCACTTCAGCGAAGATGATTACATCCCCAACCAAGGAGGAAAAATCAAAAAACGGATTTTAAAGAGTTCTGCTGTACCAGTACCACGGGTAAGCTCTATTTACTAACTTTATGTCGCATACGACAGGTTTATTTTGAAGCTAATGTCGGTTTTTAGGCTAACGTTACACTGAGAATATTAGTGTGCTTGAAGTCACATACAGGTAGGTCTAAACCAGGTATCTCCAACTCCGGTCATCGTGAGCTACATTTCTGCAGCTCGATGTTTTCCTATGACAGGACACCTTTCTCAAATGAGACATTCTGTACAAGCCTGCTAAGTACCCGTTGATTTGAGTCAGGTGTGTTGCATCAGAGAAAAACTAAAACCAGCAAGACAGTAGCTCACGAGGACTGGAGATCCCATGTCTAAACTGTACAGTAAACAATCGATGTTTAGACTCCTGTGGAAATCACGTGAAACGAGGTCTAATATAAAAATAAATATATAGTCTGTTCCGTCTTACATTGTGCTAAAATTGGTTTCATCATCAGAAGTTTCGTAGTCAGACATGTTGTCAGCGAGTCGTGCTATCAACAGCTGATCGGAACGTGCGAACTGACAGCAGCGCGGATTGATGGAAACGGAAAGAATATAGTGCCGATTAAAACTGAGGTATGATTTTTGTCAGGAGTGTTTTTTGTGATGTAAATTAATCAAGCTTTGAAACGCATATATTTTTTTCACGTAAAAACGCACAGTTTTGAGGCCCCGGAAACTAACCGTGACTACTTTCTTGAAAAACTTCCAGCGGCCAGAACTCTGACCAGGGAGGTGAATGCAGTGTGGGTCAGTGTGTATACACTATAGTGCTGATAAGGATTGCATACAACTTCATGTCTTAAATGCTCGAACTATCCCTTTAAAGGGGTCATCGGGTGCAAAACTAACTTTTACATGTTGTTTGAACATTAATGTGTTTTGGTAGTTTGTGTACACAACCACCCTACAATGATAAAAATCCAACCAGTGGTATTTTTTTAATCTTTAAAAGTAATATCCCTTTTTTAAAATCAGCTCATTCTTAGCTTCTAGTCGTTGTGACGGCACACAGTTGATTGACATGAGTGTCTTACCTTAGACCCGCCCTCAACGAGCTCAAACAGTTCCAATACGATTGCCATTGTATGACTCAGGTGCAGAGGAAGACTCTTAACTGAGCGATTGAGGTGCTCTGTTGTTGGATGTAATTAAATGAACATAGCAGTAGTCATTTACTAACGACACCTAAGCCGCTAAAGACGCAGAGGTTTAACGTTACTTTCATTTTTTAAATGGAAAGCGCCGATCTCGATCTACATATGCATCTATCTTCGTGTGAATCATTTGTGATGCAGCTTCACCCACAGCAAAAGTGAGTATATAGGTTTTTTATGCATCTTTGCAAATGGCCTTTCTTAATAATGTGCTTGTTGGCAAGTTTTGACGATAAATGCGGCTAAATGCAGCTAAACGCGGCTAAAGTAAACATAATCCCAGAGAGGCACGGGGCAGGCAGAGCTCGGTAGCATTTAAAGGGGCCCTGTCTTAAAATAAGCTGAAATTTTACAGAGCTGATTTTGACAAGGTAAAAGGGTGTTTTTTTACACTACTATTGAGAATTGTTAACCAAAGTATATTAGAGACTTTTCATTAAGATCCTAAAGAATCATATGAACTTGTGGAAAATGGGCATCCGATGACCCCTTTAAAATTATGTGTTATTATAATTGGAATAAATATGGAATAATACAATAATAAAAAAAAGGAATAATCCTAACTGTTGACTACATAGATGTGAAAACAAAAATGAAAACATTAATAAAAGTCATGAACAAAAATGTAAAATAAAATAAAATAAAACCCAATCTTACCGCCCAGGTCTTGCTCAATCTGAAGATGGGTGCGCTCTGAAGAGCAGAGATCACTGACACCAGAGAGTGAAGGTTATTCAGCTCCAAGAGTTTCTATAAAGACACACAGAAGATACACAATCTTAATAAACATAATTCAGTTACATGCCTCATGTAAGACACAAATGTGGTCTTAATAAAAAACCAGGACCCATTAAATTAAAAACATTCTAATGCTCATTTGAAGAGGTAGTTCACTTCCAGAACAAACATT
This sequence comes from Garra rufa, assembly GCF_049309525.1. Classification (NCBI taxonomy): domain Eukaryota; kingdom Metazoa; phylum Chordata; class Actinopteri; order Cypriniformes; family Cyprinidae; genus Garra; species Garra rufa. The sequence continues at coordinate 18,425,250 of NC_133375.1, read as the reverse complement.
TACAGATAGTTTTGACGTCAAATATGTTTATGTCTTTCTTTCTTCAGTCGATTAGAAATTATGTTTCTTGAGGAAAACATTTCAGGACTTCTCTCCATATAATGGACTTCAATGGTGCCCCCAAGTTTGAACTTTCAAAATGCAGTTTAAATGCAGCTCCAAAGGGCTCTAAATGATCCCAGCCAAGAAAGTAGGGTATTAAGCTGGCTACACACTAGACGATTTTCAAATCTTAATCGATTTTAAAACCATGGGACACCACTGACATGCAGACAGTTTCTACCGATTTTTAGCCTTATAATCATCTGAACGCGCACACTAGACGATTCGACCAAACCGCAAGACCACACACTTTTTGATTGATTGTAGGAACGATTTCACAGTGACACAAGATCTTAGGGAGACTCGCAAGATCAAACGTGACTAGAGAAGAAAGACAAATGGAGAGCAATCGACATCAGCTTGCTTTCCCGGCGCGTTCTGTTTAACAGTGAAAAACAACTTATGAAAAAGAATATGGGTGATGTAACTCATTCTGTTTTCTTGGCATGTTTATGGCTGTCAAGTTTCAGCTATAGAAACACGCAACTTCCAAGTGACGCTTGCTCACTCTCATTGGCTATTGTGGGAAACATGCCAGAGGCAGCCAGATTAAGAGTCATAAATATCAAACATTTAAGTTCGGGGAACGCTCCGTCTTGATCGGAAGCAGTTAAATAATGGTAATGACACCACACAAAAGAGGAATTTCTGGACCAAAAATCGTTTGCAACAAGCCTCGAATCGGACCACACCCCCCAATCGTTCGAGGGTGCAAATTGGGTTTGAAATCGCCTAGTGTGCAGCCAGCTTTATCTAGCAAAAAGATCAGTCATTTTCGTAACAAACTTACAATTTATATACTTTTAACCTTAAACGCTTGTCTTGTCTATATCTGCGTGAACTATGTTTTTTATGGTTCAAGACAGTTAGGGTATGTTTAAACTAGTGGTGGGCCATTATCGGCGTTAACGTGCTGCGTTAACGTGAGACTCTTATCGGGCGATAAAAAAAATATTGCCGTTAATCTATTTTCAAAGTTGGGTTGGGAGCTGGGTCTAAACTACGCAAGATATGATAACTTTCACCTTGATATTTGAGCGCGGATGACGTATACCTAGTGGAATTGCACTGTAGGGGGCGAGAACGAGTCTTCAACTTCTGTGAAATTACCACATCAAATGAGACATGCAAACATGGATGCAGTTATGAAGCCGCTTCAGGGCAGGTGCGTTACTAGACCCTTTTTACTGGGGCACGTGAGTTATGATTAACTTTGATAATCCCGAAATAAAGACATTAAACTATATGCAACAACTGAATTGACGCTTCTAAAAGCAACGCAGTTTAATCGAAGACTATGCACGTAGATAGGCTATCCATGCCCGTGCGCGTCTTTGTATTTAACGGCTACGCGCTCGTCGTGCAGCCTTTTGCGCAGAAGTACTTGGTTACACAAGTTTGTATGGGTAATTATGTTGTAAATGCAATTGTCAAGCAGTTTGATCTAGATTAAAAATTTTTTATCTATGCCCACCCCTAGTTTAAACATGCACCGACCCAGTGAACATGCAAAGAACATCAAACGCCCTTTACAAAAACAAAAGGTAAAACAGCGATGTAGGAGGATTTTAAAGTTGTGGAAGAAAACAAGATGGTGATGAGACATATCCTAACTGTATTGACCCAGATTACACAAACTACGCATGAGCATCGCAGAGACGAGACAAGATGTGCGTTTGAGGTTAAAAAGTATATAAATTGTCAATTTGTTTTGAAAAATCATTTCACTAGATAAGACCCTTCTTCCTCAGCTGGGATCGTTTAGAGCCATTTGAAGCTGCATTTTGGAAGTTCAAACTTGGGGGCACCATTGAAGTCCACTATATGGAGACAGTTCCGGAAAGGTTTTCCTCAAGAAACATAATTTCTTTACGACTGAAGAAAGAACGACATGAACATCTTGGATGACAAAGGGGTGAGTAAATTATCTGTAAATTTTTGTTCTGGAAGTGAACTAATCCTTTAATAGTGTAATACAGTCAATGTATACAGATTTATTTTATATTCAGTTATATTCTGCCTTCATTTGTTTGTTCCACTGGGTTTTCCAGTCTGGTCAAGTCATGCTGTTGTCATTCTTTACTTTTCCACTAAACTGAGACTGACCTCTGTGAACCACTATGTGTCAACCAGCTTAATGGAAAGTAGGAGAAAAAGCAATGCAGCTTTAGTTTTTTAGTCAGCGGCTGATCTGCTTTATCCATCAGCATAACCGTTAGCGTAGCCCACTCAGGCTTACTGGGGCATGTCTGCCGGTAGCAGGGTATACAGCTCTTTCAGGTTTGGCAGGTAGTGGAGGGTGAGTGTTCAGCCATAAGGAGTCGTTCAGCGGGTTTTCCTGTGTCATGGTACATTGAGTTTCAGGAGAGCATGTAGGCTGATTGAATTCACAGCAGTCTGTGACTCTCTGTGTGTGTGAGACTGTTGGCACGAACAATAAGATAAGCATCTACATAATGGCATGATTGTTTGGAAACTTTTTGAAGCATCATTTCAAATGAAATATTTATTTCTGGAAGTATAAAATTAAAGCTTAAATTAAATTTCACATGCAATAAAGATACACAGTAGAAAGGCTAAAAACTACTAGAAGGGCACTAGACGGGCTTTTCTTGCATGTGTTCTGCATATTCTGCATGTGTTGTTTATCGTCATCTGAAGATCATTCAGAAATGTAATGGATTCAATTTGTTTGTGATTTAAATGTTTAATCACGAATAAAGGCAGAGAAAGAACTAATATATTGCAGGCTGTTTAAACTGAGTCTGAGATGGTTCACAGTCAGATGAAGCTATTTTTATGATGTTCTCATCTTCATTTTATGCCATAAACACTCAGCACTTCCTGTGCAATGTCTCGACTCGTTCTCATTGACTTCAAACAGAAGGCTGTAATCCATCAGGAATTGTATAACGTCATTAAAATTGCCCATTGTTAAAGGCAAATTCTTGAAAGTGCCTATGAAAACCTGTCTTGCTTGAATTTCTAATAAAACACCCTCAGTTACGGTAATGCCAGCCAGTGCCGAGGACGATTACTAGGAGACCGAATCCAATTTAGATCTAAATACAAATATTAATAAATGATTGAACTTCATAAAAATGATAGGGTCAGTTATATTTCTGCTGCCATGGAAACACAGACAATGAAAAAAATAACAAACGATAAATAAAGAAACCAAGTTGCACTGGCTGAACACCAGTGTAAAACCAAAGAATGTCTCACCTTGGCTATTTTGATGAAGTGCCCCAATATTTCTGCTCGGATTTTCAGTGTTTGAGCCGTCAATATCTCCCTCACTGCCCAGAAACTGACCTAAGAGAGGAAAAAATGGTAAGTTAATAAAATGAGTCCCACAATGAACCATTGGCATGATTATATCTGGAGAATAAGAATTTAGATTTAGAGTTATGATTCAGAAAATGAGTTTAAAACTACATGGACGTACAGTTGAAGTCAAAAGTTTACATACAGTACATCTTGCAGAATCTTCAAAATGTTAATTATTTGACCAAAATAAGAGGGATCATACAAAATGCATGTTATTTTTTTATTTAATACTGACCTGAATAAGATATCTCACATAAGAGACATTTACATATAGTCTACAAGAGAAAATAATAGCTGAATTTATAGAAATGTTCCCATTCAAAAGTTTTCATACGCTTGATTCGTAATACTGTGTTGTTATCTGAATGATCTATAGATGGTTTTTTTTTTTTTTTTTTGGTCAATGATAGTTGTTCATGAGTCCCTTGTTTGTTCTGAACAGTTAAACCGCCCACTGTTCTTCAGAAAAATCCTTCAGGTTCCACAAATTCTTTGGTTTTTCAGCATTTTTGAGTATTTGAACCCTTTCCAATAATGACTGCATGATTTTAAGATCCATCTTTTCACACTGAGGACAACTGAGGGACTCATATGCAACTATTACAGAAGGTTCAAACACTCACTGATGCTCTAAAAAAGAAAAGGAAAAAAAAATGCCAATGCATTAAGTGCCAGGGATGTAAACTTTTAAACAGAATGAGGATGTGTACCTTTTTCCTATTTTGCCTAAATATCGTAATTTTTTTCATTTAGTACTGCCCTTCAGAAGCTACAGAAGATACTTACATGTTCCCCAGAACACAGAATAAGTTAAATTTACCCTGATCTTCAAAAGAAAATAAATAATTAACATTTTGCAGATTCTGAAAGGTGTATGTAAACTTTTGACTTCAACTGTATATATAATTTTTGACTATAGGTTATGCATTTAAAGTGATGACAAAAAACAACCATTCTCAGCAATAACACACACTAGCTGATAAAACTGTAATACACAGACAGATTATTGAAAAAATACAGGAAATCATCAATTTATAAGGAGAAAAACTCTTATTTACAGGCTTATAAAAGGACTACAAAATCTGTAAAATCAAGCTTTTTAGAATGAGACTAAGCATTGAAACTGAATCCTTTCTTGTTTTTCCTTCTGGAAATATAAGAAATTTGTTGTTTGTGATGACATTAAAAGGACCGAAATGGCAAGTGTAATTGTAGACCTCAAATAGCCACTTATATTAACATTCCAAGACATTTAAGCTCTGCCAAAATGAAATGCCATTTAAATAAAAATCATATTCATTGCTACTGCATACTGACCTTCGTAAGCAGATATTTATAAGTGTATTTTTAGAAATGGGTATAAAGAAAGTGCTGTGCATTTACAGTAAAAGTGTGTGAACTGATGAATTGGTCAGGTCACTCTAAAATAGTCTATATGAAATCTACTTTATCAGCTATATAGTGAGGTTTCTAGCTGACCAATCTGAACACACGCATTAGCTTGTGTATCTGTGACTAAAACAGTGTCAATACTCCTCTTTTAGTGTAATAACTTCCATTGACTTCATTACATGAGTTATTTCTAGAGGTACTAATGGACCTAGGCCTCGAACCCTGAAAAGGGTAGAGTGAATAAGAGACAGAAAAAACACATTCTACACCTGTTATAAAACTGTCTCTTAAACTGCTACATTTGTAAGGAAACAAAACTCAGATCTTATTGAAATTACCAATACATCAGGAAAATACAGTATATTCAATATTTAACATCTAAATGAAAAACCATATGCCAGAATCACACATGTAGGAAGATGGTCTTTAGCTCATGGCATCAGCTGTCCATTTAGGATAAGTTTTTAAGTTTAAAAGCAGCGTAAAGTTGTAATAAATGATCTTAAACCAAACCTGTTGGCTACACTGACTACTGTATATTGCTTACCTGGTTAAATCTCCGTGTGAAGGCCACAACGTTGGGTGAAAGGCTATGCTTCTCCTTCTTGTTCCATCCACAGCTTGCCAGCTCCTAAACAACCAAATAGTCAATTCAACCCTTCTTCCTTTTTTAATTTTAAGTGTAATATTTAAGTCTAATGTGTGCATTTTGTCTACACCACCATTCAAAAGTTCGGAGTCAGTACGATTTTTTTGTTTAGTTTTTCGGAAAAAAAAAATATTTTGCTGTATTTATTGGACCAAAAATACATTAAAACAGCATTATTGTAAAATAAGAAAACAGAAAACAATAAGACGATGTACAAGAGGCATCATTGTGGAAAAAATTATTACTCATCTTTTATTTACATTAGAACAAAAAGTGGCATGTCCAAAATTATTCATACCCTTCTCAATAATCCATAGAAAAGCCTTTACTGGCTATTACAGCAATCAAACGCTTCCTATAATTGCTGACCAGCTTTTTGCATGTCTCCACTGGTATTTTTGCCCATTCATCTTTAGCGATGAATCTCCTAGCCATCACCCTGATCTTTAGCTCCCTCCACAGATTCTCAATTGGATTTAAGTCAGGACTCTGGCTGGGCCACTGCAAAACGTTAATGTTTTTGTCTGCTAACCATTTCTTCACCACTTTGGATGTGTGTTTTGGGTCGTTGTCATGCTGAAATGTCCACTGGTGCCCAAGGCCAAGTTTCTCTGCAGACTGCCTGATGTTGTTGTTGAGAATTTTGATGTATTGCTCCTTTTTCATGGTGCCATTTACTGTGATTAGGTTTCCTGGTCCACCGGCTGAAAAACACCCCCGAAACATTAGGTTCCCACCACCATGTTTGACAGTGGGGATGGTGTTCTTAGGGTTGAAGGCTTCTCCTTTTTTACGCCAAATGAAGGCTACATCATTGTGGCCAAACAATTCAATTTTTGTTTCATCTGACCAGAAAACCAGAAGTCTTCTTCTTTGTCCAGATGAGCATTTGCAAAGGCCAAGCGGGCTTTTGTGTGCCTTATCTGGAAAAGTGGTGTCCTCCTTGGTCTGCGTCCGTGGAACCCAGCGGTGTGCAGTGTCCGTTGGACTGTGATCATTGGATTCTTTTCTACCTCTCTCACTATCCTCCGGGCCAGCACAGGTGTCACTTTTGGCTTCCGACCTTACCTCTGAGATTTTTCACAGTGCGGAACTTCTTGTATTTTTTTTATAATACTTTGCACTGTAGCCACTGGAACTTCAAAACATTTAGATATGGTCTTATAGCCCTTTCCTGACTTGTGAGCAGCCACAATACGCAGCAGCAGGTCCTCAGTGAACTCCTTAGCCATGACTGTCCACAAACCAACAGCAGAGAGCTTCTGTTTTTCACCTGTTGAGTTGATTAAAACAGCTGTTCTCAATGAGTCAGGCTAATTAGGATGCTTTAGAACAGCTTGGACTATTTGGAATGGTATAGAACTTTGGATTTTCCCACAGACTGTGACAGTTTGCAAAGGGTATGAATAATTTTGGACATGCCACTTTTTGTTAAAATATAAATAAAAGCTGAGAATTTTTTTTTTTTTTTCACAATGATGCCTCTTGTACATCATCTTAATTATCTTTTGGGAGAAGCCCGTCATTTCCGGTCAAAAAAAAAAAAAAAAACTTGCTGGTTGAATAAAAGTAACTTTAAGCCAGAATTTGCCAGGGGTATGAAAAATTTCAGGCTTGACTGTATGTATGTATGTATGTATGTATGTATATATATATATATATATATATATATATATATATATATATATATATATATATATATATATATATAAATAAAATGTTTTTTTATATATATATTTTTTAATAATATACTTTCATAATTTTTAATATTGAATTTTCAGCATCATGACTCCAGTCTTCAGAGTCACATGATCCTTCAGAAATATGATGATTTGCTGTCTAGGAAATTATTTCTCATTATTATTCAATGTTGAAACAGTGCTACTTAATATTTTTGTGGAAACCATTATAATTTTTCAAGATTTTCTTGCTAAATAATACTATTATTGTTCCACTGTAGCATTAGTAAAATATTACTACATATTTTGCTATACTGTATTTGTTTTTGACCTATAGTGACCTAAAGTTTAAATACACCATCTAGTGCTGGGCGATATGACGATATATATCGTGGGGACGATAGAAAAGTGTCTATCGTCCTATTTCTCTTCTATCGTTTCTATCGTTTCTAACCTAATTTTATCAATTACTAAAGAAAATATTGAATTAGCCTAAATAGGCTATGACAAATATATGATAATGTCTTGTTGCTATGCAATGCATACTCTACTCTATAAGTGATAATCAAGAATAAAAATGAACTCTTTCACAAAGAAACTCCGTCTTGTGGGACGTGACGCTTTACGTTGTTGCGACATGCTTTAACTCGTGAGTGCTTAGCCTAAAGATGGAGACGCAAGAGGTTGAAGATGAATGCCCGGAGTCGCAACAAACTGAAACTGCTACGCAGGCAGCAGCCAAGAAGTACTTTTGCCGAAACGTGGGGGTACGTCAGTGATTTGGTTGCATTTTGGCTTCAAGAGCTCCGACACGGAGCAGAAGACAGTCATGTGCAAACTCTGCCAAAAGACTGTTTCCGCGCCCGACGCTGACGCCTGTTTCACATACTTAGTCTGCAGTGCCTATGCGTTGCGTATTTTTTTCCGCACCCATGTTAACGGATTAGAGCGTTCACACTGCACGCGGTTGCTGTCCGGTAGTGCGTTCCAGAAGCGGTGCGTTTGCAGCAGTGGAGCGGTCGTCTCGGCACTGAGTCTATTTTTGCTGAGCTGCATTGCGTTGCATGCGCTGAATGAAAGTGACAGCGCATTGTTCGCTGTAAAAATGAACATGGATTGACACGGAGCTGTACCATAAATTCATATAAATGCAGTCTACTGTGTTTCACAGTCAACACGTGGCTTTTTGGCTAGGTTTAAAATAGTGCAGTTTTAAATAAACAAGGCAACATAATAGATGCACTTGTCCAGGTAGAAAAGTTCTTTAAAATATGGTTTTTAATAAAGATTTAATGCGAAAGAAAGGCACAGAGAGCCGACTGTTTCTGTCTGTGGTAAGTTTTAATTTAAAATATTTGTGATAGCCCAAATTCAATATGAAAAGGAAGCTATAGCCTACCTATGCTGTGTTTAAATGTGTTGCAACTTGCTTGAGCAAATATACAAATCTAGAAGTCAAGTGCATTGAATAATAGCCTACGTTGTTTATAATATGTTGAGTTTAAACGTGAATATGTCTAGTATTATTGTATTAGTGTACTGTGATAAAAGTATCCCAATGCTGAAAAAGCAGGTTTGGATTTGAAATTAAAATAACGGATAAATGGTTCCTGATCCGCGGATCAGGAACGGACTGCAAATGCGTCCTGTGCGAAAGCAAAACGAGTTTGCAGACGGAGTATGTGTGAAACAGACTTTGATACTTTATTTTGGTTTGCAAACTTTGCACTACAAGGTTGAAAAATGTTTTGTTTATTTTTTATAATTGAGTGCTTTTCTGCTCAGAAACTTGAAATGGCTGTGCACTTTAATAAAAAAAAAAAGTTTATTTTGATAATACTATTTAATTATGATGTGGATAAAAAATTTGAAGACTACTGTAGCTCTCCACCACATCTGTTGTCATTTGATATTTATATTGCTGCACTAAAATGTATTTTTTCTAATTTGTGACAGTTCAATTAAATGTCACTTCAAATAACGAATAAAAATAAAGTTGCAAAAAAAAATTATGCAATGATATTTTTGTCAAACTTTTCAGAGAATAACTGAAAACGTACTTTATTTTGGTATATCGTGATATATATCGTTATCGTGATATAAAATAATCCATATCGTGATACATGATTTTTCCATATCGCCCAGCACTAACACCATCCTTGTATTGACTTTAAGGATGGTATATATATTTTTTTAACTTTCTTGATAATTTACATCATTATGTAATGCACGAATGCTGGTGCAAGACAAGCAAATTTTTATTTTGGAAGTGAACTAATCCTTTAATTTAAAATTTCTAAATGAACTATAAGAATATTCGATTTTGTAAAATAGGGACAAAAGAATGCATAGAACAAGACAACACATCTGCTGCTTTCATCTGATCGACTGAACAGCTTCGCATAGGTACTTTATATGGTTCTAAGCCTCCTCAGGTTCACAGAGCTATGAATACTAACACTTTTATTGTATCATGCAGACTAAAAGCAGATGGAAACATTCAAAGGCATTTCAGTTTCCACATGGACTGAGTGGAGTTTCCATGTGAATAAGCAGCTCAGTCTGGGTACAGTACCTTACCAAAATATTTTAGGTCTGTTTGCTAAGTCATCACTTTAAGCCACACATTTCGTCAGGGGACACAGCACAGCTACAGTGTAAGATGACTTGTTCGGTTACACACTACCATTCAAGCATTTGGACTCAGTAAAAAAATATATATATTTTATTCTTTATTTTTTACAGAATTTAGTACTTTTACTCAACAAAGATGTATTAAATAGATTAAAAGAACTGTGAAGACTTACAATGTTACAAAAGATTTCTCTATCAAATAAATTATGTTCTTTTGAACTTTCTATTTTTCAAAATATCCTGGAAAAGAATCATGGTTTTCACAAATATATTAAGCAGCAGAACCTTTCAACATTGATAATATTAAGGAATGTTTCTTGAGCAGCAAATCAGCATATTAGAATGATTTCTGAAGGATCATGTGACACTGAAGACTGGAGTAATGATGATGAAAATGTTCTTTGCCATCACCATGAATAAAATTACATGTTAAAATAAATTCAAATACAAAATGCCCGTTTCTGACACTGAATAAAAAATAAAAAGGTAATTGCAATCTCACAATTCTAAAAATTTTTCTCGCAACTGTGAGTTTACATCTCACAATTCTGACTTTTTCTCAGAATTGTGTGTTATTATCTCGCAGATGCGAGTTATAAAGTCAGAATTATGAGGTACAAATGCAATTCTGATTTTTCACACAATTGTGACTTTTTTTCTCAGAATTGTGAGATATAAACTTGCAATTTCGAGTTATAAAGTCCAATTTTGAGGGGGGAAAAGACTCATATGTTCTCAGAATTGCAAGTTCATATCTCACAATTCTGACTTAATGACTCACAATTGCTAGATATGAACTCCCAATTATGAGAAAGTCAGAATTATGAGATATACACTTACAATTCAGTTTTTTTTCTCAGAATTGCAAGTTTATATCTCAGAATTCTGAAAAAAAAATCAGAATTGCGTGAAATTCTGAATTGTGAGATATGAACTCGCAATTGCAAGTTAAAGTCAGAATTATGAAATAGAAACTAACAATTCAGATTTTTTTTCTCAGAATTGCAAGTTTATATCTCACAATTGAGACTTTTTTCCTCAGAACTGCAAGTTTATATCTCACAATTGAGACTTTTTTCCTCAGAACTGCAAGTTTATATCTCACAATTCTGAGAAAAAAAGTCAAAATTGCATGAATAAAGTTCTCAATAGAAGAATTGCGAAATATAAACTTCCAATTGCAAGAAAAAAGTCAGAAATGCAAGATACTAAGTCGCATTTGCAAGAAAAAAGTCAGAATTGTAAGTTTATATCTTGCAATTCTGAGGAAAAAAAAAGACTGAGAATTGTGAGATAAAGTTGCAATAACCTTTTTTTATTTTTTTATTCAGTGGCAGAAACAGGCTTCCATAGAAAAGAGCTATTTTAAATTGTAATCAAATTTTCACAGTGTTTCTTTTCACTGTTATTTAGATTAAATATAAATGCAGCCTTGATGGGCATAAGATACTTCTTTCAAGAACATAAAAACATTTGTACAGACCCAAAACTTTTGGATATTAGTGTGTATTAGTTATCAATTTCAGTTTTATGGGGGTTATAAGTTTTTATTACTATATTTTGCACCCAAAAGAGTCATATTTCAGTTTTTCATTACGACTTTCCACTTTTCTCTCTCACCCTAAGAATTAAATTGTGTGTGTGTGTGTGTGTGTGTGTGTGTGTGTGTGTGTGTGTGTGTACCTGGTATTCATCACGTTGTGGGGACCAAATGTCCCCACAAGGATAGGAATACCAGTAGATTTTGACCTTGTGGGGACATTTCTCAGGTCCCCATGAGAAACAGGCTTATAAATCTGGAACAATGAGTTTTTTTGACGAAGTAAAAGTGTGCACAATCTCCTGTGAGGGCTAGGTTTAGGTGTAGGGTAGGTGTAGGGCGATAGAAAGTACGGTTTGTACAGTATGAAAACCATTACGCCTATGGAATGTCCCCATAAAACATGTAAACCCAACGTGTGTGTGTGTGTGTGTGTGTGTGTGTGTGTGTGTGTGTGTGTGTGTGTGTGTGTGCTGGCCTCTTAGGAAAGCCTATGCACATGTGAAATGAGCTGTCGCACTAAACGGAGTTTAGGTTTGGTTGGTTGGCATGGTCCACTTTCCCCTGCAGGAAGTTTTAACACCATTCATGCAATATACTTTTTAACTGATCTATCATTTACTAACAGCCCTTTTGCAAAGTTGGCATGACACTGTAACAGGATCATTAAACAGTCCTCAATGAAATGTGACTGAAATGATGAGGAACAAACTTCCATCATTTGGAAGGATATCCAGAGGGTCATGTGCCATAAACACAGCCAAGAACAGCACAAGGTTTAATCAACCATGCTTCATTTGACTTTTTTAATCACTATTATTTTGGTTTACAGTATGTTTATAGTCATCTTTATCTAATTTAATTTCCAATAATTTGGTTCCACGTGACAGGGCTGCTTGAACGCCCACAAACTTATCTTTCTGTCTGATTGTCTATATAATTTCTAAAGATGCTTGTAGCCAAAGACAGTTGTACAGCACACCACTTTATGCAAAGAGACACTGTCTGCTCACATTACTCACACAGCACTAACAATTTAGTGGTTTTTATAGAACCAACATACATCTGAAGTCTATTAATGCAGTTGCCCCTGTCAACTTCACGAACATCTCCTTTTAGAATCTGTAATAATCCCTAAAGCACGCAGCTGAAATATTGATGAATGAATGTATGTGCATGTGGTCAAACGCAAAAATGTACTTATACTAGCGTTTCCACAGGCCAATGAAACTTACAGGCAAAGGGCTCAACAATAACAAGCCCACGTTCGTTGTCAAATATGTCAGGGTTGGAAAGACTGAGTGTAATGAAGGAGTCCTGAATTAGCGGCTGAGGAGGTCAAACTCAGCATTTTTAAAATGAGCTCTTTTCCAGTGGGAACTCGTGCTGTAAGCAAATTAATTCAATATGTTTCACACTCTAGTCTTCTTCAGAGAAGGAACACCATGGTAGATGTTTTGCTTTATATAAAATCAATCAGCTGAACGATTTATGTGATGCCTGAGATGCAAATATGTTTTAAGGAAAGAGAAGGGGAAGATTCATCTTGACATAAAACAAGTTCATGCTCCACAAATCAGATTATTTCCCTGAACACCAATTAAGTCAAAAACTGACATTTTTTTGCAATAAAACCATTGGCAACACCTTGAGTACAAGCAGATAAACATGACAGCGCTGTCAGCTGTAGAGAAAACCCATTTTCACCCGTGACTAAAGAGACTCCAGAGGGAGGAAGAGGTAAAATACTTCTTTGCTGTTTCCTACACCCAATCCAGACTTTGATTAATGTTTCAGAATGTCAAAAACCTACACAAAGGCCTAAGTGCATTGCTTTTTGCAGTTTGAAGGACATATCCTTTCATTTAGATGATTTTTGGGGGGTTGATAAAGGTAAAGGGCAATAACAGTTGCCAGTATTAAATACTCAACCATGTTGAGGCATAATTTAACTATTTTTTTTTTAATTTTACATTTTATAAAAGAGGAGTATAGTGCTACCATTGGCTAGGATCTGTCAAACTCAGCCTTTAAACCCAATTACCAATATTGTTAAATATTATTATAATTCAAATTAACTCTTTTCTACTTTAATATACACTACCAGTCAAAAGTTTTTGAACAGTACTATTTTAAATGTGTTTTAAAGAAGTCTCTTCTGCTCACCAAGCCTGCATTTATTTCCATTTTATATCCAAAGAACAAAAAAACAGTAACATTTTGAAATTTTTTCCCTATTTAAAAGAACTATTTTGCTATTTTAATATATTTTGAAATGTAATTTATTCTTGGGATTTCAAAGCTGATTTTTTGGCATCATAAGTAGAATTTGTATAGGTTTCTTTGATGAATAGAAAGTTCAGAGGAACAGCATTTATCTGAAATAGATTCTTTTTGTAACATTATAAATGTCTTTTATCATCACTTTTGATCAATTTAAAGCATGCTTGCTAAATAAAAGTATTCCTTTCTATCATTTCTTTTTCCAAAAAATAAATCAATAAATAAATTATACTAACTCAAGCTTTTGAAAGGTATAGTTTATAATGTTACAAAAGCTTTTTATTTAAGATAAATGCTGATATTTGGATCCTTCTATTCATCAAAGAATCCTGAAAAAAATGTACTTAACTGTTTTAAATATTGACAATAATAATTAAAACTTTCTTGAACAGTAAATCCACATATTAGAATGATTTCTGAAGGACCATGTGACACTGATGCTGAAAATGTAGCTTTGATCACAAGAATAAATTACATTTTAAAATATATTCAAATAGAAAGCAGTTATTTTAAATAGGAAAAATATTTTACAATATTACTGCTTTTGTTGTATTTTGGATCAAATAAATGCAGAATTGATGAGCAGAAGATATTTTTTTTATGAAACATTTAAAATCTTACTGTTCAAAAACTTTTTATTTGTACTTTAAACTGTAATTCATTCCTGTGAATTTTCAGCAGTCATTACTCCAGTCTTCAGTGTCACATGATCATTCAGAAATCATTCTAATATGCTGATTTGGTGTTGAAAACAATTGTCCTGCTTAATATTTTTCTAGAAACTGTGATACAAACACTTTTATGAATAGAAAGTTAAAAAGAACAGAATTTATTTGCAATATATATTTTTGCAACACTGTTAAATTGTCTTTACATTCCTTCAATTTAATGCATCACTGCTGAATAATTTCTCCTCAAGAAATCCCTTACTGACTGTAAACTTTTAAATGGTAATTAAATGTATAAAATAAATCTGATTTTGATTAAGCACCTTCTTCTTTTTTGTCCTTTATTAATGGAAAGTGCTAAAACTCGGAAATCCAAATTGTTAACACACCAAACCGTTGGCTAGTTTCACCAGAATCAATCAAACAGCAATGGTTAAAACTCTCATAATGCTAGCTATTAATGCTGCCACGTGGAAAAACAATAAATAACAATAAGCCCATGGCCTTTTCAAACAAATCCACACTGGGATGTCTGTGGCTGTCAGTGAGAAATGATTCCAGCAAAAAAAGAGACTCAAATCCACACTGACTCATTAGTGCACACAGCTCACAGAGGTGATGTCATGTTAACTAAGGACCGCAAAGATGTAGGTCAATGGACATCATCATATACTCACGTTCACTCATACTCTGGAAGAAATTCAAACAATCCTGACTCACTCTTACTAAATGTGAAAATCGATTTGCTCATCTCTTTGAAAAAGGGCACAGATTCAAACCAAGGTCACTATGAATGGAACAAAACGATTCCAGACGTGAAGTGTTGAGAAAAGTAGCTTGGTTAGGAGTAATTGCTAAACAGTCTGCCAAACAGTTTTCTGCGCCAGCATTACACCATCACTGGGTAGAATGTCTGGAGAGACCTGGAAGAAGCCTGGCTAATATTTCTTCATGATAAAATGGGGACACTAAAGTGGTTTTCTCACCACATTCATATTAACTCTAAAATGTGAGACAAACCGGTCATATTTTTCATGTTATGTTCTTTTCGTTTGATTAATGTGTTTTTAACTATGTGTTGAATCAGTTTCCAGTTAAAGGGATAGTTTACCCAAAAATTTAAATTCTGTCATTAATTACTCACCCTCATATGGTTCCAAACCTGTAAGACCTTCGTTCATCTTCAGAACACAAGTTAAGATATTTTTAATGAAATCCGAGAGCTTTCGGACCCTGCATAGACAGCAATGCAACCACCACGTTTAAGGGCCAGAAAGGTATTAAAGACATGCTTAAAATAGTTCATGCGACATCAGAATACTTTTTGTGTGCAAAGAAAACAAAAATAACAAATTTATTCAACAATTTACAGACTAGAACCTCCATCTCTCTTAGTTCCTTGTCTCTATATTCTGCTTCAAATAAGTAAGGCTGGTACTCTCCTGAATGGGTGTCGAAGACTGAAACGGAAGAGAAGAAATTGTTGAATGTAGCGTGTAGTGCTGAAACCCTATTGTAATTGTTAGAGTGGCTAAGGATCAGCAATCTCCATGTAAAACTGATCGGGCAGACCAAACCGTAAGTCGTAGAGACTTGAAACTTGGAGGGATTGTAGTACTCACACCATCTACAACGTCACCAAGGCTCACCCCAATCGGCCTCACGGGGACGCTACAGCGATCAAAAGGACACAATCACTCATAACTCCTAAACCGAAATTTTCAAATTTTCAAAATTTTTCCTACTTTTGCAAACTAGTCCTAGAATTTTCACCCGATTGGAACCAAACAAGCGCCGGAAGATTCTCTGGAGAGTGAATAGCATTAATTTTGAAAAACCAAAGTTAAACTTTTGACTCTCTGTTGCAAAGTGAGGCCAAAACGTTCTAAAGGGGCAGGGCCACCTTTACTAAATGGCTATAACTTTTGAACGGAATGAGATATCTTCACCAAACTCACAATGCATATGTACGAGCTGAATCTGAGGTCACATGAAAAAAGTTGTGGAGCTTGGCCACTTAGTTGTGCTGTAAGAGGGAAAAAAACATAAAAACAGCCATAACTATGCAACCATTTGTCATATCGACACGAAAATTGGTACGCAGGGTCTTGGTCTAAAGCGGCTGTAAGGACATTTGCGTATCTCAAAAAACATGGCAGCCATAGGCCAATGAAATTTGAGCACCTATTAGACAAGGCTAACGGAGGTCGATCGGAATGAAACTCAGTGGGCCTGTTTGACTCATGGCCTTAAAGGCCTGAGAGATGGACGATATTGCATTTTTCAAGGGCGTAAACGATTGTATATTGTGTGTTTTTCACACATATGCACAATATTTGTATCATACGATAGACCTCCTAAATTCGAACAGCTTTGCCTATAGAACCACTGCTGTTAATCAAACCATTTGTTAAATGATTGAGAACATGTAAAAAACCTACTATTTACGAAATAGTCCTAGGTTTTTCGCACAATTTGACTATCTAGGTCAATAATGTTGACAAAAAATGTTGAAATCTACCTTTTGGGAAGCTATAACGGGGTCGTTTAGAAAAGAGGCCTTTCCAAAAATACCCAAAAGCCTATAAAGCCAAAACTAAAACTAAAAACTTCAGAAATCCTGGTGAGAGCATGCGACAGGTGATTCTAAACAAGCATGCAAAGTTTTAGGTCACAGCTGGGACTATAACAGTCATAAAAAACCCTGGTAATCACTTCTTGCAGCTATATTTAGGGGTTCAGTGTAGTGCTGAAACCTTCTTGTAATTCTTAGAATGGTCAGGGATCAGCGATCTTTATGTAAATCTGATCGTGCCGACGAAACCGTAAGTCGTAAAGACTTGAAACTTGGAGGGATGGTAGTACTCACACCACCTACAAGACCAGGGCCCACCCCAATCGGCCTGAAGGGGACACTACAGCGAACAAAAGTACGAAATTGCTCATAACTGCTTAAAGTGTCTTATGTCATTGGGCTCCTTGGCTCACAGCGGAGATTTGTTTGTGAGCCTGGTGAATTTTCGGGTATTTTGCTTTTTTTTTACCCTATCAGAACCAAACTTCTCTGGAGAAAAATTCTCTGGAGAGTGAATATCAATGATTGTCAAAAACGCCAAAATGTTCGAAAGGGGCAGGGCCACGTTTAGTAAAATGCCTATAACTTCTGAACGTCACAGGTTAATATTAAAAATATGTATCAATTATCAAAAACCTTTTGAAATTGACCATTTGGGAAACCATAACAGGGTCGTTTAGAAAAGGGGCCTGTCCAAATATACCCAAAAGCCTATAAAGCCTAAATGAAAACTCAAAACTTCACGAAACCTGGTGAGCACATTCAACAGGTGATTCTTAACAAGCATGCAAAGTTTTAGGGAGATTGGAATAGAGCTGGCACGAATGTAGTAGTTGCATTGCTGTCTGTGCAGGGTCAGAAAGCTCTCGGAATTCATCAAAAATATCTTAGTTTGTGTTCAGAAGATGGATGAAGGTCTTACGGGTTTGGAACGACATGAAAGTCAGAAATTAAGGACATTATTTTTATTTTTGGGTGAACTTTCCTTTTAAACTGGATGGTTTATAAAATCCATATTTATTATTTGGTTAATATTAAATTGATAGTGCCTCTCTCTTTGCTTTATACTTTCCTGAACCTGCCAACCAACCATCTTTTGATCATGGCAAGATAAAATGTGACAACTAAACTCTTATGTAAGATCTGGATAGCAGCTACCATGTTAAATGCCCAAATGTAAGGGGCAATGAAAATTTATCACACTGAAAACAGTCTACACAAAACCTGCAGTAAACTGCAAAATGCCTTGGCAGACTTGTTTTCATTATCTGTGGAAAAAACTCAGCACTTCTCATTGATCCTGATCCAAATCTATCATATCTGTTATGAGCGCCTTTCCATTGTCTTGTCTTAACATAAAATGTTAATTAAGAAAAGTACCGAGGGCTCTGTAACCCAGAGCAGAGGAGAGGCCCTGGTTAAAGTAATGGAAGAATGTGGAGCTAGATGCTGTGGGTAGCGCGGTCTGTGTTCGTGTGTGTATGTGTGTCATTAATGCACCGCTATAGTGCCACGTCATATTAATCTGAGAGCACATGAGATCAGTTCACAGCTGTGGGGTTCTGTGTGGCTTGACAAACACAGAGGATGTGTATTTAGTTGTCATGGATATTGGTCTCACCTCAGGCTGTATCGCTTTGAATACAGGAGCATCCATCAAAGTGATCTGACTCTGCAAAATAAAAGCTATAATTAAAAGATAGTTCGCTCAGAAATAATACTCTGTCATCATTTAATAACTTGTCATTCAAAACTTCATTTTTTGCATAGAAAACAAAAAGAGGTGTTCAGCAGAATGTTCAAGCTGCTCTTTTCCATACAATAAAAGCGGATGGAGAACGTTGTCATCTGTGGTCACCATTTGCTTTTATTGTATGAGGGAAAAAAGTAAAAAATGACCATAATGACCAGTGTTAATTGCGTTAACATATTTGAATAGGGCAATAATTTTTGTTTTACATGCACTTTTTTTATCTTAATGTGGGTGAACAGTTTTAAACATACTTTACGAAAGTACTATTGATTTCTTGGGGGGTGAAACTTTTTTTTACAGTGGAAAAAGTTACTTAATGCACCTTTAATAGAGCATGGTGGGTTTCTATAATTATAAAAAGAGCCATATCTAATGAATGGGTAATTAAATGCTTCCCTTGAGCTCACATATTACATTTATGAGATGGAAAGATGAAATTTCCTAAGTAGGCCATTGTGCACTTTAAGTCAGAGATGAATTGACATGGACTCAGTATGAGCAGTGATCTGATAATAAGTGCTGCCAAAGTCTGAGAACATTTTACTTTAATTACACTGATGCATATGTTTCAGAAAAATAACTGAAATATGTTGCCCTAGTTTCAAATCACTACAGTTTTCATGCCAAACCATCACCGAGTGGCATAAAGATGCATTTTTCCATTACAGATGATGCTTTACTAAGGTTAAAATATTAATGTCATATCATCAACTAATGTTGAAAAGTAAACAAAACTAACACAACTCTAACCTCAAACCATCAAAGATCTGGATTTCAAATTTGATTTTAAAACCAAAATTCAACTTCAGAAGAGACAAGAGACCAGAGCTTTCTGTGAGGAAGAGAGTGAACTTTAGGTTTCCATTTACTGAAAGTCTTTTTGTGTATTTGAACCCTTTCCAACAATGACTGTATGACTTTGAGATCCATCTTCTTACACTGAGGACAACTGAGGGACTCATATGCAACTATTACAGAAGGTTCAAACACTCTATGATGCTCCAGAAAGAAAAATAACGTATTAAGAGCCAGGGGGTGAAAACTTTTGAACAGAATGAAGATGTGCACATATTTTCCTATTTTGCCTAAACATATTTTTTTTTATTTAATACTGCCCTTCAGAAGCTATAGAAGATACTTACATGTTTCCCAGAAGACAAAATAAGTTAACTTAACCCTGATCTTCAAATTCAAATTCAAAGTTTTCACTTCAGTTTAGTACTAAATGAAAAATAGCATGCATTTGTATTAACATTTTGTACATTCTGCAAGCTGTATGTAAACATTTGACCTCAACTGTATTTCATAGATTAAAAAATCAACGCAGCGTCATGTTTTGACACTGGAACCATGGAACATTTCTAAGCATTTATACTTACAGCAAACTCCTCGGGTGTCACTTTGAGCATGTCAAACACCACCGCGTCAAAGCTCTTGGCAGAGTCCAAACTTCGTCCATCCAGGGACTCTGAACTACTGCTGTCCTGCAGGCACATGAGGAAGACAATTAGGCGTGAAAGAACTGAACATAATATCAGGGATGACATTTCATACACCTATAAAGTCCATATGGCCACTCTTCCTATGGACATTTAATCAGTTTAATTACCACTGTCCGTTTGAATTACTTCATTCCATTTGATTATTCAGCACAAATGGTAAAAATGGATCAGAATGCAAACACATCACTTTATTAACAGGCAATGTGCCAATCCAGCCCATATTGTAATTAAAACCAGACAAAAATAGACCACATAACAAAGGCCAGAGAGGGAAAGATACAGTCACAATGAAAAGAACGGTTTCTCCTCAGCAAATTATCCTGACAGATCTCCTTTGAAGTTCCCTCATTCCATCCAGTGTAATATCCGTAGTAATGTAAAATCTCAGTCTTATCTTCTAAGTGTCTTATCGGCTCTGTGCGCACTCTTAATTGCTGGAAGATTCGTTCATGTGCCCTCATTTCAGGTTATTACTATTCAATGTGTACACTACCGTTCAAAAGTTTGAAGTCAGTACGATAAGATTATCTTTTTTTTTCTTTCTTAAAAATAATAATTTTATTCAGCAAGGACGCATTACATTGATTAAAAGTGACAGTAAAGACTTCTTAAAGATTTCTGTTTTGAATAAATGCTAATATTTTGAATTTTTTATTCATCAACATTGATAATAATAAGTAATGTTTCTTGTGCAGCAAATCAGCATATTAGAATGATTTCTGAAAGATCATGTGATACTGAAGATTGGAGTAATGATGCTGGAAAATTAGCTTTTCCAACACAGATTAACTACATACAAAAAGTTAGTTATTTTAAATTGTAATATTTCAAAAACTGTAAAAATCTTACCAACCCCAAACTTTTAAATGGTAGTGTGTATTAATTATCAAATCTTAGTACGTTGTGTCTGTATTCATGGATGGTCTCGTGGTCTGGCTGTGAAACCATTCTTCTTTCTTAATCTAAGATCATTTTTCTTGTTCTGTAATATTACAAATTACTAGCACATTTCACTTTTTGGACATGAATGGTTTCTCTGCTGAATCTTTGAGCAAGACCTGCCATTTTCTGAAATATTTAATAAAAAAGATCACCAACATCCCTATTTTCCTAGCAGTTTTCTATGTTGCCATTATTCTTACATTTTTTGTGGGTTACAATGCTTTACAAACATAAACATTTGTTAATTTTTTTTTTAAATATTTGCAACCATAATGTGATGTTTTCTAGCTAGCCAACATAGATGAGGTTTCACAACAGTAATGTGTTGACTTAAAGAGATAGTTCACCCAAAAATGCATGTTTTGTCATCATTTACCTACCCTTATGCCATTCCAAACCTATTGATGGTCCCTATTGACTTCCATAGTATTTCTTTCCCTACTATGGAAGTAAATAGACACCAACAACTGTTTATCTTTTTCTGTGTACAATATAAGACAGAAACGTATTCAGGTTTAGAACGACATGAGGGTGAGTAAATGATAACAAAATTTTCATTTTTGGGTGAACTATTTCTTTAAAACACATCAACTGAAGGTCACCATTGTTAAATACAAAGCTTAAAAGACAGAGCCAACCATAAACTCACACATCATTTTCAAATAAACTAAATGGCCTCTAAGAAAATTGAAGCAATATGCATCATTGCTGCAATTAAATAAATCCCTAAATGGCTGTTTTATTTGGACCTCATCAATGTGAAAACAGTGTTTAAAAAGTTCTTTTAGCATGTCTTCTGTCCCAATGCAGACCGACCCTCTTACGAAACTGTCTCATTTGCTTTATAAAAATAAACAGAATCCATGCTGAAAAAATTGTCATTCCATAAACAATTACATCCTGGCAACATAATAATAATAATAATAAATAGACTTTATGTAGCTATGACTGGAAAACACAATGTGTCACATCTTCTAAACTATCCTTGAGTTCAATTTAACACAGTATGTCAGTGACATAACACTGTGCGACTGGAGCAGCATCCTGATCAGCACTGATGGGCCAACAAACTGCTATTTCTCTGAACGGATCCGATTCCCCTCAGTAAGCCAATATCATGTGATCTAACTTGGATGCTGTGCACAACATTCAGTTCAGACTCAACAGCGACCCCAATCAGTGTCTGAGCAATCACATGCAACACTGAGACTATAATAATCAGCTGTAATAAATCTCTCATTTACAATGCCTTGCGAAAGTATTCATACTCCCTGTTTTGTTATGTTGCTGGCTTATGATTCCTGCATCAATCCACACTCCATATACCATACTCACGAAGCAAAAACAGAATTGTCACAACTGAAATAAGTACATTGCATAAGTATTCATACCCTTTACTCAGTACTTTGTTGAAGCACCTTTATAGCCTTTTTTGTTAAGTCTTTTTTGGTATGATGCAACAAGCTTTGCACATCAACATTTGGCAATTATCTGCCATTCTTCTCCTCACCTCTTTACCTCTCAAGCTCTGTCGGGTCGGATGAGGGCAGACGCACATTTTCAGGTTTCTCCAGAAATGTTTAATTGAGTTCAAGCCCAGGCTGTGTGCTTGTGGTCATTGTCCTGTTGGAAGGTGAGCTTTCTTCCCAGGCTGAGGTTCTGCCTGGACTGGGTATCTTAATATTTGTGTGCATTGAGCTTTCCTTCTACTATGAATACTTACACAATGGAATAATTATTTTTTTTTATTTTTAATAAATTAGCAAGATGTTAAAAACTTGTTTTTGCTTTTGCCATTATAGTGTATGGAGTGCAGATTGATGTGGGGAAAAAAGTAATTTAAAGCAGTTTAGCATAAAGCAGCAACATAGAAAACGTGATAAAATGAAGGGGTATGAATACTTTCGCAAGGCACTGTTTTTTTTTCGCAAGGCACTGTTTACTGTCCATTATGCACAGTTTAATGTTCAGTGCTGATGGTTTAGCTGATTATTTTGATCAAAACACATAAAATAAAATGGTTGCCAGGTATAACGGTCATAGTTGAACTCTTTAGTAAACAAACAGAATGTGTTTAAGTACCTGTGTGTGGCGGGAGGTGATGCTGACGCTGGCAGGGAGTCCATTCCTCCTGTACATGCTCTCAGTCAGAAGAGAAGACCCAGATCCCAGCCTACCTCAGCTGCTCACCGCCACACACGACCTCTCAGCCATCCCTGGAACACACAAGCGCACACATTACACATTATTTATGCCTAAATAGGTATATTTAGCAACTTAGAAAACATTTTTTGCTTTACTACGCCTATTGAATAGAAATTATGGCTTAAAATAAAATACTGTATTTTATTCATAATGTATAAAAATTATTGTTTAACACACTGTGCTGTTGTATTTTGGATCTACTGGTTCTGAGGAGCAATGCGGAATATAGCCAGTAGATGGAGGTCTCTTCACTATAAATGCAGCGTCTCTCCCCTCAACATGACTCCTGCGTTTGCCCTACATTTTGCAAGCCAGCCATTTCTTGATCATAAGAGCCATATCCATATCATAGCCATATCATTAAAAGACCCCGCAGAGCTAATCTACTATGTACTGTTCAATGAAATCAGTGTGTATGGACAAATGCATTCTAGAATTGAAGTAACAGAAGGAATATCTCAAGTTTATTACCTTCAAAAACTGGATCTCAGCTGATTGCGCTTCAGGATCCAGATTTTCAGTTTGATAGTAAATGACCACCCAACATTTTCAAATACTGTTTACTGTACAATGTTAAACAAATGTGTGACCTTCGACCACAATACCAAGTAGCACGGGTATATTTGTAGTAATAGCCTAAAATACAATGTATGAGGTCAAAATTATCGATTTTTGTTTTATGCCAAACATCTTTAGGATATTAAGTCAAGTTTATGCTCCATGAAGATATTTTGTAAACTTCCTACTGTAAATATATCAAAACTTAATTTTTGATTAGTAATATGCATTGCTAAGAACTTCATTTGGACAACTTTAAAGGTGATTTTGTATATATTTAGATTTTTTTGCACCCTCAGATTCCAGATTTTTAAATAGTTGTATCTCAGCCAAATATTGTCCTATCAAACCATACATCAATGGAAAGCTTATTTATTCATAATCAGATCATTATCATCTTTCAGAATTTGAATTTCAAAAAAATGTACCCTTATGACTGGTTTTGTGGTCCAGGGTCACATATGTCCTTAAAATGAAGCACTGAAATGTATTACTATTACCAAAAAAAGCACAGGACCAGCAGTATTCTGAAATTAACATAAATTAACATTTCATTTTAATTGTTGTAAAGTTGTATTATTTGTAGTTTATTTATTTATTTAGCAATTTCCCAAGTACGACTTAACATTCCAGGGTTATTAAAGGTAACTAAAACAAACAAACACACACACACACAAAAACCTAAACCATAAAAAACATAATTGTTACTTAATGTTTACTGAAACAAAAAAAAACTACATAGACATATTAAAAAACAAATAAAATGACAAAACACAAAATTACTAAAACTTTAAAATGAAAAAAATACACAAATACAAACTATAATAGTATCTCAATGATAATAAAATAACACTGCACCACCCTATGTGCTCATTACTAGAAATAAAATAAAAAAATCTAAAGCAATAACAAACTAGAAGAGATGACCTCAGCAAATTCAGCTCAAGTTATGAAAGAGCAGTTTCAGCACTGAGACATCAAGAAGAAGTGTATGACAAACAGGCAGGAAAGGAAAAAGTTACTGTGCCATGCAATGCAGTTTCCATTAAGTGCTATTTGATATTGTATATAGATATAATGAGGCTCAAACATGAGGAAAAACATTAGCTTTAATATTACATTATCTAATTTTTCTGCTTATAATGTTAGTCAATGTTTTCGCAGGAATAAAAAAGTTCTTAATCATGACCATCCTCAAGTTGAATTTTGAATTTTTTTTAACATAGTATATCAAATTTCAAAATAATATTTTACTAAATGACTTCATTAGCAAGCATTCATTTGTACAACAACTAACAATATGTGTAAATTTGCATACCCATTTTGTTTTTCCAGATCTTTCACATGGCTAATATCTGCATGGTAGGGTTGCCGAAGGCCATCCCAAGCGGCTGTTCTTTAGTAATACTGAAAGAGAAAGAGAGATAACAGGAAGAAAGACATTATGATCATTATGAGCTCCATAAACTCTGACTTTATAATTAAAATACAAAGCATTCATCAGGGTGTAGCTGTGCAGCAGACTCTAGCACAAACTGTATCACTGGCAGACCATCAAGGTTAATTTCCACATTTTCACAATAATATAGAAAGCAAATGATTAAATGTATAGACAAATAGAATTGTGAGGTTTTTATGCTTCATGATTGATTGTTCTATAGTGTTCCAAAGTTAAATATCCCAGCCAGAGGTGTGGATAAACTCACTGTTTACCTGAGAGCAGGGGCATTTAACTAGTGTAATCGAGTGTGAAGAATTCAGTCAATACTGTTAGCACTCATGTTTGCTGTCCACAGGCAGGGCTGCATTTGTCCATATGGCTTGCTTGCGAATGCTAATTGCATTACATTAGACAAATACTAGCTAGCTACACTACTGTTCAAAAGTTTGGGGTTGTTAAAATGTCTTCCAGTTTCTGAAAGAAATGTTTATGTTCATAAAAGAGGCTGCATTTGTTTGCAATATTGTGAAATATTATTACAATTTAAAAGAACTGTTTTCAAAGCTGAATTTTCAACATCATTACTCCAGTCTTCATTGTCACATGATCCTTCAGAAATCATTCTAATATGCTGATTTGGTTCTCATAAAACCTCTATCAATGCTAAAAGATAATTGAGCAAATTTATTGGAAACAGTGATCAGTGATCAGTATCCTTTGGAAAATAGAAAGTTAGAGCTGTTATGTTCCAATGCACCATACCAGTAGCCATAGACACAGACTGTAACTACAACACAACTAATAGGATAACTTCAGCCAAACTGTAACCTTAACACATTTTGGATTGCTGCTTGGTAGCACATTTCCCTAGAGGTAAGGTAACTTGCTTGATACAATAAACACTGAATTAACACTAGATTTGTTTTGAATATATGCTTAAATGTTGCTTCAGATTGATATGCAATGCATAATGCATAAATCAGTCAATCAGTCAACCCTGACAGAGAGATCTGTACCCTGACATGAAGTACTGGGAGGTCTTGTATAACTCTTAAAGGCATAGTTCACCCAAAAATTAAAATTCTGTCAATAATTACTAAAGCTCTCAGATTTAATTGAAAATATCTTAATTTATTTTTTGAAGATGAACAAAGGTCTTATGCAGGACCTAAAACTAACTTTTTGGCACACCTGCCAATGGCCGGCGCTGTGATAAAATTTACAGGCCATGAAACTCTATTTGCAAAAACAGGCAGTTATTACTACTACAATGACTAAACATATTTACAGTGTTTTTATTTTATTTTATTATAGCTATTCAACATTACAGTATAACTGATTTTCTCCCAACTCTTTAGGCCATTTAAGACTTTATAAGATTACGTATATGGATTAACTCGTCAAAACCGCTCATTTGAACATAATTGTGTGTTTTCATACACTGAAGTGCTACTAGTGCGATGTCTGAAGCGGCTCAGTGTATGTGTACAGTCGAACGCGCAACCTTTAAAACTATACTTAACTGCACCGTTTAGGTGGTGTAACCCCAGGTATGTGTTGCCACATTTTCAGCTTACAAAGAATAAAGAAGGGAAAAGTTAATTTTCCGAAATAAAGCAGCAATATCTTCTCAGATAAAAGTTTTTATAATCGTGTCTAGGGACAGGTTGGTCATCACACTGCTCTGATCTTATCAGCCTGGTTGTATTCTATAATTTGATTCGATCTTGTCGCTTATGACGGAACAGCTGATCAAGATTATTTTGGCTTTGGAAAATATTATTTTATTCGCTTAGAAGCAAATCTCTTTAAAAACTGTCTGTTGTTTTCACTACAAAAAAAAACTTTATTAGAATTCGTAAAAGTTTTACCTGCCAACTGGCGACTGACACTGTTATGATTTTTACTCACATTTAGCGCTTGGCGAGTGTTAATTTTAAGCCCTGGTTTTACGGGTTTGGAATGACATATAGGTGAGTAATAATTATTGACAGAATTTTCTTTTTTTCTTTTAAGTTTTAAGATTACACTACCAGTCAAAAGTTTTTTTGTTTTTTTTTACATGGAAACTGACTGATGCTACTGGGAATAGGTTCTTTTGTTAGCTTTCATCTAATCTAATATAATTGGAAAAGTACAGCATTTCAAGTTTAAGTAGGTACGCTACCAGTCAAAAGTTTTTGAACAGTAAGATTTTTAATGTTTTTTAAAGAAGTCTATTCTGCTCACCAAGCCTGCATTTATTTGATCCAAAACACAGCAAAAACAGCTAAATTTAGAAATATTTTTAGTAGGGGTGGGCATAGATTAATTTTTTTAATCTAGATTAATCTAGATTAAATCTTGGAATTAATCTAGATTAATCTAGATTAAAATGGCTCATTTGAATTCTGCTGAAGGCATTCAGAATATGTGTGCTACCCAAATAATGACTAAACATGTTACACCGTACTTTTATTTTGACAGGTTGCTGTGAAGTTTCTGTGTATACAGTATGACATGATGCGAGTTTTCTCAAATGAAACCGTATAAGTGACACTCACAGCAGTTTTGGAGATTGAGTTTATCAGTTCATGTGAGATGCAAATGCCAAAAATTACCGGGAGCGTCACGTGTGTTTCAGTATGCGTGTAGTAAAAGCGCGTCTCCACCATTCATAGTATGAATTTCATACATACAGCTAGGCAAACGGAACATACCGGATTCATATTAAAACGGTCTTTTTGCATTTCAGTTTTCACAGACACTAGTCCATATCGCGATTTGAATTAAGTGACAGACCATATTTGATTTATGAATCCAAAAAACGACGAATTTACGTGGCATTTCGCGCTATAGTAGATTCGGTTTTTATGAATGGAGGACGACGTGATCCCGTCTGTGTTTTGGCGGAGGAGACATAAACGCGCGACCATATTCTATAGTCTTTGGTATACATCCGCGTTAAACTATCAAGGTGAAAGTCATCATAGCTTGCGTAGTTTAGACCCAGCTCCCAACCCAAATTTGAGAATAGATTAACGGCGATATTTTTTTTATCGCCCGATAAAAGTCTCACGTTAACGCAGCACGTTAACGCCGATAACGGCCCACCACTAATTTTTAGTATTTAAATTAACAGTTTTTGATTTGAATATATTTTATAATGTAATTTATTGCTGCAATTTTAAAGCTGAAATTTTAGCATCATTACTCCAGTCATGTGATCCTTTGGAAATCATTCTAGTATTCTGATTTTCTGCTCAAAAACATTTATTATTATTATTATCATGTTGAAAGCAGTAAATGTTTCAGGTTTCTTGATAGTTCAGAATCGAAAGTTCAAAAGAACAGCATTTATCTGAAATAGAAATCTTTTTTAACATTATAAATGTCTTTATCATAGCTTTTGATCAATTTAAAGCATCCTTGCTAAATAAAAGTATTGATTTCTACAAATAAATAAATTGTACTGACTCCAAGCTTTTGAATGGTATGGTGTATAATGTTACAAAAGCTTTTTATTTATTTCATCAAAAAAATCTGAAAAATAAATCACTAAATTGTTTTAAATATTGTTAATAAAAATTATAATAAATGTTTCTTGAACAGCAAATCAGCATATTAGAATGATTTCTGAGAAAATTTAGCTTTGATCACAGGAATAAATTATATTTTAAAATATGTTCAAATAGAAAGCAGTTTTTTTTTAAATAGTATAAATATTTTACAATATTACTGCTTTTGTTATTACTTTTTTTTGTTGAATTTTGGATCTAATGAATGCAGGCTTGGTGAGCAGAAGAGACTTCTTAAGAAACATTAAAAATCTTACTGTTTTTTTAACTTGAATACTGACCTGAGTTGAAACGGTACTTTTCCAATTATATTAGATTAGCTTAAAGCTTTTTCTAACAAAACAGCCCATTCCCAGTAGCATCAGTCAGTTTCCATGGACAATGTGCAAATATTTTTTCCACCACTTACTGTCACATCTAACCAATCAGAATCAAGTGTAACACTAAAATCACTAGAGCAAAGAATAACCTGGAATACAGTGATGTCTGTTTTTATCTAAGGTACCGGTCAAATGTTAAGCTGTTTTAAATTAGTTAAGCTTAAAAAAATGTAATTCATATGCTCTATTTATTTCTCTGTAATTATTCCGCTAGGTAATTGAATTTGACTCCTGTTTTTTCACATACAATGGCAAGCCAGGCTGACAAATACAATTAAAACTGTCCAGGTTCTGCTTGGCACTATCAAAAATGCAATACTAAAACACAAATTCTGAATTCAAACAGATGTTTCTAAATACAATGAGAGTGGATGAAAGCCCTAAAGTGTTTGAAGAAGACATCATGCAGGTTCCAGTGAAGATGGAGTATGAGCTGGGAGAGCAGACAGAGCATCGCCTCAAGGAAATAGGCGCCCGCTGTGTGGGGGAAACCTTAGACGTAGAGTACTACTACGATACTGACAGCTTCCAACTGGCTTCTACACAGACTTGGTTGAATCAGCATAACGGCCAATGGGGACTGATCCTGGCAGAAGAACAAGAGCTTAATCACGCTCAATCACACGACACCAAAACATTGGAAGCTGGACATTCTGAAGAAAAGAAAAGCAAAATACTCAACCAATCCCATCAAGAAAAATCAGAAACAGGTGCTGCCTTTAGAAAAACACCAAGCAACGAGTGTTCTGTAAAGGTCAAGTCCAAAAGCCAAGTTCAGAGAACATCAGATACATCTCTCATATACAGAGAACTAAGTGACCCATGCTCCATCATGCTGCATCTCTCAAAGTGTCTCCAGCTTTCTCTGACCCATAATGAAATGCAAAGTATGACCATGAAGAACTTTTTGAACATGGCCCGGATTCAGATGTATGACAGCTGGACCAGGACCAGCACTGTGAAGTACTCTCTGCCTGGTGGCTTCTCACTGGTGGTTGACAGAAACTACAGAATTCCCACTGAAAGTTCTTCTGCATTTTTGATGATGAATGCTGATGTGCTGCGCATTAGCAGTGAGCTGGAAAAGATGGATCGGATGTGTAAAGAACTAGGGCTGAAACCAAAGCAAGCTCAGATGAATAATTATAAACAATTGTTAAAGCCTAGCAGTTAGCACACTTGCTCTGACACAACAATCTGTAGTGGTCATGTTTCCGTGGCCGTTTCCACCGCTGACTAAAAAAAAAAAAAAAAAATACTTTATCTCACAATTCTGGCAAGTTTACATCTCACAATTCTGGCTTTTTTTTTCTCAGAACTGTGTGATACAAACTCGCAAATCTGACTTTTTTCTCAGAATTGTGAGATATAAACTCGCAATTAATGGAAATAAAGACACAACTTCTAAGAAATTAAGTCAGAATTGTCAAACAAAACAAAAAAAAAAAAATTCTCAGAGCTTGATATAACCCAAATGTGAGAAATAAAGTCAGGATTGCGAGATAACAACTCTATTTTTTTCCTTGCAATTGTTTGTATCTTGCAATTCTGACTGCTTTTCTCGCAATTGTGAGTTTATATCTCGCAATTGTAACTTTTTTTCTCAAAATAGTCATATATAGATATAAATTTGCAATTGTGAGTTATAAAGTTTAGTTTTAAGTAGGGTTGTTCCGATTCCGATACTAGTATCGGAAATGCCGCCGATACCACAAAAAAATCTAGCATCGGAATCGGCGAGTACTTGAACCCACGTACCGATCCGATACCATTTTCTTAAGATGTTATTCCCGCTAGCAAATCAGAAGCCAGTTCTTCTTCGCGGCTCAGAATGCAAACAGTGTTGCCACAAGCAACCACTGTTTAGAGCAGCGAAGAAGAAATACAAATGTGCTAGCAGTTTGTCCGCTAAAACGGCGGCATGTCTCATATGTAGGGCTTTATGATTTCTGCGATGCGGAAAACACGGACGGAATCGCGGAATCCAGTCAAAATGTAACTTACAGTTTAACGCGGAACGTCACGGAATTTGTCAAAGTTTGATGCATTAATCAAAGGTAGTTCATTACACTTAAATCAAATCGTGATATGGACTAATATTAAGCCAAAATCCGACTGTTTAAATATGAATTAATGCGTGGTTCTGTGTTAATGAATTGTACAGGCGCGTGGTTTGTTTACTCCTTGTACTGAAGCGCGCGGGACACGGTAATATTAAAGGGCTCCAGACTGTGACCAATTTTTCTGCCAGTGTTACTAATTTACATGAGCGGTCACACTGGCGTGACCACCGCGTTGTTCAACTCATAAGCTCTGCCATTTCTGTCTCAGATGAGAAACATAAAATGGCACGCGAAACGAAAGTGAAACTAACACGACACGTTTGAGCTGCTCAGCGCTGACCGTTTATCAGCTTGGACTGCAATGCAAACAAACTTGCACAAACCCCGAACAGCTTTATTCGGGAGCCAATGTTGATTTTGCAACACTGTTACTGCTGCGAGATGCAGTGAGGAGCATTTGAAAATGCCGCACAATGAATAAGGTTGCTGCGAGATCTAGTGAGAATCTTTCAAATTCTGGCCAAAATTCTCTGTTATAAACAGGGCTGATGTACGTCAGAAAACCAGATTAGTAATACTAACTATATGAAAAAATATTACTGTCAAATGTATGTCATATAATAAAAATACTCTAGTTCACTGTATATGTCATATAATAAAAGTTCAATGTATGTCATATAATAAAAATACTCTAGTTCACTGTATATATCACTGTATATTTGTTTTATTAAGGAATAAGTCTGAAGCACACAATAAAATAATTTATTAGTATTATCTACAGCTGTACAATTACACACCCAGGTATCGGATTAGTACTCGGTATCGGCCGATACCCCGAGCCCAGGTATCGGAATCGGTATCGGGAAGGAAAAAAGGGTATCGGAACATCTCTAGTTTTAAGGGGAAAAAACTGATATGTTCTCAGAATTGCAAGTTTACATCTCACTATTCTGACTTGATAACTTACAATTCTGAGAAAAATCAGGGCTCTACAGTGCGACCTAATTTCTCAATGGCGCGACTAAAAGAAATCTGAGGCTGCACCAGTGCGACCAGCCATTCGAGGGCAAAAAAAAAAAAAAAACTACTACATGCGACTGAAAAAATATTTAGGAGCACCATGTGCGACTGACTCGATCAGCATATTTGTATTTGCGCTCAGGGGAGCTTTAACGGTTTCAGACATAGACATACATATTACAGACATAGCTCACGAATCCTTTCATAAACAAAGTGTAGAGAGTGTGTAAATAAGAGATTGATTGTTCACTATAGAGAGCTTCGTTTGTAAATGAGATATTGATTTAATACAACAGTTAAATAAACAAGAAGTTATTATTAAGTGACTTACATTGTCTGACTATAATACTATTGCCTGATTTTGCTCTATTTCGTTATCAAAAGTAGTCTGAAACAAGTTACAAAGCCGCTGCGCATCTCCACTCAAACACAGTGGTGTTTTGTTTATGAATGAACGTGCGTTTTTAAACGAATCTAGTTGAATGAAGTGCTCCTAACAAGAAAAGCGTAGACCCCTGGATTGACAACTTTTTCATTAAGTTATGGCCTGATCTGTCTGAAAATCATAATCAATGCTCTGACACGGAGCCATCAACCTCCCAGGTTATGTCAAGCCCCGGTCCGGAGACAGCATTAGATAATGAGCCACATGCAATCAAGTCCAAGCCAGAGAAATTTTAAGTTTAAATTTCAGCTCAGTGAAGCACTTTAAGCACCAATACTTTTTCAGTAAGTTACCTTTCTTGTAGAATTGTGCTTCAAATAAAGAACTTTATGTTGACCAGATTGTTAGTTAATCATTTACAAGTCATTATTGCCTATATGGACAGTGATTTAAAAAAAAAAAAAAAAGTGAACTTGTAAAACTGCTGTGTTAAATGCGATTCGGTCGAAAATTTGGATGCACCTAACTTTTGTGCTGGTGCACCTAAGAAAAAAGTTAGGCGCACTAGTGCAATCAGTGGAAAAGGTTAGTCTAGAGCCCTGACAATTGTGAGATATAAATTCACAATTCTGAGAAAAAAAAAAGCCACAATTGAGAGTTTATATCTCGCAATTGTGACTTAATTTCTCAGAATTGTGACTTTACATTTTTGAATTGGAAGTTAATGTCTCGCGGTTGTGACTTTATAATGCAATTGTGAGTTTGTATCTCACAATTCTGAGAAAAAAGTCAGAATTACAAGTTTGTATCACGCAATTCTGAGAAACAAAGTCAAAATTGCGAGATATAAACTCGCAATTGCGAGAAAAATATCAGAATTGTGAGATAAAAAGTTGCAATTGTATACTGTTATAAATGTAACATATATATATAT
Organism: Garra rufa; assembly: GCF_049309525.1. NCBI lineage: Eukaryota > Metazoa > Chordata > Actinopteri > Cypriniformes > Cyprinidae > Garra > Garra rufa. Next base: position 18,391,658 of record NC_133375.1, on the reverse strand, counting down.
ATATATATATATTTTTTTTTCTAAATGCTAGATTTGCAATGGTAATAAGTTTTCACATTTATCATCACAGTCTATGAAAAGGGTCCGTATAATAGGCATATTATATAATATAGTGTTATAAAACTACATTATATAATAACAAAAAAATACAACATAATATAATATAGGGCTGCACGATATTGGGAAAAAATTACATTGCGATATATTTTTTTCTTGCAATATATATTGCGATGTGTACAAATTCATTTATGTTCATCAGGTTGTTTTGAACTGCTTAAAAATCAAATAATAATTCAAGAATAATTGGGGTAATTTTGTAAGCATTTTCAAAGAATAAAAAATGTAAAAGTACAGTATAATCAAAACCCTGAAATAAAATACTTTTTAAAGCTTATTTTGGGTAGTTTCATAAACAGTTTGACTCACCTTATTCACTGTCAATTCAGGCAAATCAAGGCTCTAATATGAAATTAATAATGAATGTTGCTTTTACCCTGATGAAAGGGAAATCAGCTTCTTCATTTCACGAAAAACATTAAAAGCTTAGCCAAGATGGAGGAACAGCTGATCATAGCTGTTACAGGGATAACATTTTTTAGCAGCAGAGCTACTGCAAGCAATTTTTAGTTTTGGAAATCCATTTATCTTTGTTTATTTATCTTTGCTGAAACTTCCGCGTCTTTAGGAGAGCGCGGGTCATGGTTGCTTAGCAACGGCAGACGCCACTCTGCCACTCAAGTTACAGAGCGCTTTGGAAAGAAGGAGAAAGCGGCGTGCCTAGCGTTTTCCACGCGTTTTTAGGCGCGACATGTGAACGGTCCCTTAAATTCGTAGTGTTTCCGTGAGTTGTGGCAACAACTGCCAGGCACTCCCGACAAAGCACCTGTTTTTGGTCAGCAGCATCCTTTTTGTATCCAAAATACTTCCATATGACCGACGTTGCGTTTCTTTTTGCGACCAAATCTTCCATTTCGGCGCTTTTCTCCCGTCCCGCGCTCATTTCGCCATGAGCACACAGAGACTGCATGCATGAAGTAGGTGAAGCAACGTGTGCATTGTAGTTTTTAAAGAACCTTTAAACATGAGTTAATTACTTTATTTTAGAAAAATATAGATCTGTGAATAGAAAGTTTAGAAATATAGAAAGTATATTTTTAAATCAGACACACATAATTTTTTTTTTTGCCCTGCATCGTGACTGCCACGATGTGACTATCGCGCATGCGTACATCGTGATGACGATGCTGAAACGATCTATCGTGCAGCCCTAATATAATATGTTACTGTACTTTATAAATACACTTTTATTAATGGATAAAATGCCCCATTAAGCCATTTTTAAGGTTCCTAATATTGTCTTGGAAGTCTCCTACAATAAGTTTACATGCATGCAAGGTCAAACAACGCTTTTGTTTTCTTAAACCATGCATTTAATTTCACCTCATATTCCAGCGATTCTCAAACGATTCGTTTGAAGCAGTTCAAAGATTCAGTCTCTCTAAACCCCTCCTTTCTGTGAGTCTACTCTCCTACCCAGTCTGTTGTGATTGGTCTACTGAATACAGTGTGTTCACAAAAACAATACGCCCTTTGCCAAAGCTCCGTATTTTGAACACTCAGTAGAAATATAAACATCTATTATTTATCATATTTACAGGTTGTGATTCAGTGGAGCCAGTTGTTTCAAACAAACAGAGTACTGAGCCATCTTTCAAGAGCAAGCGTTGTCGGAAAAATGTTCAGAGTTGATTTTTTATCTTGGGAGACATTAACTTTATTTATCCTGCACTTTTGGCTTTACAACTTTGCAGAACATTTGTATTCACATACAGCTACATTACACACTGAATGAAAGGCAATATTCCAAATGGCATAATAGGGGCACTTGTCTTTATTTTTGTTAATGTAAAAATTTCATTCGAATGCAAAAATGTATATTAACTAGGGCTGTCCCCGACTATGAATTTTCATAGTCGAATCAGAATTTTCGAATCTTTCTATAGTCGACCGATAGTCGAATCATCTAGGCTTATGTGCGTGTGTGAATGAGTTGGGAGGGGCACGACACTATAGTCAGCAGGAGGGTAAAACTATTTTTATTTTATTTTATAAGCGACCAAAACTGCCTGCCAACTGACAGACAAACTTATTTAGGTTTAAATAAAAACACAGAACGCGTCTTTTAGTTCTAAAAACGCGAGGCGCACAGCACTGCCTTTTTTGGTGACTTAATGAAAGAGCAATGTGCTGCAGTTTTTTTATGTTGCTAAGCAACGACCAAAACAGCTGTCCTGTCAATCAATTCAAAGGATTATAGCGCGAGCGCTCTAAAATCGTAGTTTTTTGCTGTTAAGTAAACTGTCATATTAGCAGAAACCCTAAATAATACAGCTCCGGGTTACCCACGATAGACACCAAAGGTTTCTCCTCCATTTCTTGGAGTCTCCGGACTTTTTAAGAAACGGTAAACTTTCGCCATCACAACAGAAGGCCCGCCTCTCCATTCATTCGATTGGACAATGGAAAAGAACGCGAATGACGTTGGGCGTTTTTCCGCTCAGAGTTGATTTTTTTTTTCAACTTCAGGCGCTCAGAGCGCTCCTGCAAAACGCGAGGCGTGCAGAACGCTCACTGCCAACAGAAAACCATTCAAAAGAGGCGCCTCCAACTGCAAAAACGCGTTCGGTGTGATCGCCGCCATCCCTGCCGTCAAGATGGTCCTCATCTCGTCATGCATCAGGGAAAGTGAAAAATAAATTAGTCACAGGGGTGGTTGGATTTATTCACAAACACGTTAAAAATATTTATTGAACGCTTCTTTCTTTTCACTTTTGTTTTTACTGCATTATCATAATCAAAGGCTGTATATAACTTATTATAACCGTACAAAACCAGTAGTTCTGTGTGCAATTAGACATTGAGCACCCCCATATTGGCAAAATGGTATGATGCTAGTTTCACCCGCGAAGATTCGACTGTGAGATCGGTGGTCGAATCAGGCTCCGCATATCGATGCATCGAATCTTCGACTATTCGGGGACAGCCCTAATATTAACCAAGATTAAAAATGGTGTGAAAGTATTCACTGTTATTGCAGTAACTAAATTTAACAATTATAACTCTAACTCTAACTGTAAAGTGTTATCAACTTTTTTAACTACAAAAAAAAAACTTTAAAACAACCACATTGTTCTGTATTAGGTTACTAAAAATACATTTTTCCAAACTAAAACTACCCAGGACAGCTGAAATCATCATTTCAAATAATAAAACTACAATTGTTCTCTTTGCTCTCTAAAGACTCACAGGTTTGATTTTGCCCCATTTCATCTAAGATACAGATTCAGCACAGTTTCTATGGCAACTGAGAGCTGTAATGCGTTCATATTTTTTATATCACACACGAGGGCAGAGCAGTCTGCAGGCAACAATCTGCCACATTGGATGTCCGACATGTTCAACATTGGCAGTGTTTCTTGCCCCTGACTCCAGAGGACCCGCTGTATGGCACATTTCCCTTTTTCTAGTAACAAAAGTATAGATCTCAACAATACAACATTTATTTCATCTGACAGATGCCTTTATCTAAAGTGACTCACAGTGCATTCAAGTTATAAGTTTGATCAATATCTGTTGTTCCCTGGGAATTAAACCAATGACCTTGTCATTGCTAATATTCTGCTTTACCAGTTGAGCTCTGGGAACTCTAAGGTCTCAAACAAACAGAAAACAAAGGTTGCTCCTGAAACAATAACAGATTTTCTCATCAGCGCTTGAAGCAGACAGCAGATTTCACGGAGGCGTAACACACAACAAAACAACACAATATAGTGTAGCAGATTTTTTGGCTACCCTAGTGCACACTTGAAAGTTTGCCATCGACTCTAAACATTGAATACAGGAGCAATCCACAGCAAATGAGACAAAATAATAAGGAGGATAAGAAAGAACACATCTACTATATTAAATATACTAAAAGTATATTCACTGGCAAATTACACAGCGGTCAACCACTACATGGTGAGAAGAAAACATTGTTAATGTTTGTAAACAAGTAAAAATAAGCAAAGGGGAAGGAAATAATTGCAATACATAAATAAGATGCCAAAAAAAGTCTGCAAGCTTTGCAGGAAACTTGACTTACTCATAGCTCATATTAAATTTTAATGTCATGTAAATCCATTAAACATTACATTTAACAGGCAAGTAATTTGTGAGTGTATTTTGAATTATTAATATCTATAACAGTATATGAATCATTTTCATAACTGTTTGTGTGTATACATTAACTACTGATTAGTAGTGTTAACTGTCATGAAGATATTAATGTTGAAAAATGTTTTTATATAAAGCTATAGCATAATCTTTAACAGCTAAAGGTGCATAAAAACTTACAGTCACTTTGTCTTTAAACTTTATTCACTATTTGTATTATTTATGAACTATTTGTATATCTTGGAAGAAATAATTGGATGGCTACTTACTGTTGGGACAATTTCTGTTTAGAGGTTCTCAACCTAAAAAAAAACCCAACTCTAAAAAAACAAAAAGATTCTTTAAATGTACTGTGATAAAATTTGTGTCTATCCTATACTATCTTGTGTCTATCCTAATAAGTATCTATCCTACAAAATAGGTCCTTCAACGTTTGCCCTGATAATAATCGTTGTCTCATAATAATTTATAATAATTAAATTCATAAATAAATAATATATATATTTTTTTAATTCTCTACTATCCCTTTAATTATTGAGATAAATTGTAAATAAAAATAATAAAGATTTTTCTTGAATCTAAAAATAGTTTAAAACAAGTAAGGAAATATTTTATATAAGGGAACTTCGAATATTGTGTTGGACAATGAGAGGCCCTCAAGTCAACAAAGTTGAGAACCACTGCTGTGGAATGTGTATGGACATATTTTATTAACAAGACCCTGTCTTTGTTATAAAAATGTACAAGGTACAGTCATATTATGTGCCACACTCTACTATGGGATCAGTAAATTAACTAAACATGTGATAAACTGTTATAGGTGTGTAAACCAATAGAAATAGCCATTATTAATTTATTATTAATTATTAATTAACTAAGTATTAATATTACTTGCACAGTCAGTTAATGTATCAGGTACACTGAGATCACAGAAAAAATACAAATAATATTATTTTAGATACAGTTGAAGTCAAAAGTTTACATACACCTTCCAGAATCTGAAAAATTTATGTAATTACTGTGTTGTTACCTGAATGATTTTGTTTAGTAATAGTTGAGTAAGAGTTCTTTGTTTGTCATAAACAGTTAAACTGCCCTATCCCACAATGACTGTATGATTTTGAGATCCATCTTTTCACACTGGGGACAACTGAGTGACTCCTAAGCAACTATTACAGAAGGTTCAAACGCTCACTGATGCTTTAGAAGGAAACACGAGGCATTAAGAGTGGTGGAAACTATTTGAATATGAAGATCAGGGTAAATTTAACTTATTATGTCTTCTGGGGAACATGTAAGTATCTTCTGTAGCTTTTGAAGGTCAGTACTAAATAAAAAATATGATATTTAAGCAAAATAAAAAAAAATGTACACATCCTCATTCCGTTCAAAAGTTTACACCCCAGGCTTTTAATGCATTGTTTTTTCATTGTTTTCCTACTGAAGCACCAGTGAACATTTGAACCTTCTGTAATAGTTCTATATGAGTCCCTCAGTTGTCCTCATTGTGAAAAGATGGATGTCAAAATCACACAGTCATTGTTGGAAAGGGTTCAAATACACAAAAAAAGCTGAAAAAACACTGAATTTGTGTGACCTGAAGAACAGCGGGCAGTTTAACTGTTCAGGACAAACAAGAGACTCATGAACAACTATCACTAAAAAAAAAAAAAAAAAATGTTGCTGTGGATCATTCAGGTAACAGGGTCATTATTATTTTCTTTTGTGGACTATATGTAAACATATTTTATGTGAAATATCTTATTCAGGCCAGTACTAAATTAAAAAAACAACATGCATTTTGTATAATCCCTCTTATTTTGATAAAATAAGTAACATTTTGTAGATTCTGCAAGGTTTATCTAAACTTTTGTCTTCAACTGTATATGCAACTTGCATTAAACATTGCCAGATAATAATAAACAACCACTTAGCAAATCAATTTCAGTTTCAAGTGTAACTTTAATTGGATGTAAATTGTTAATATTCTGTTACGAAAGAAGAGTCTATATTGATACTAATCATTCATCACAATTTATCCGTAATCCTAAATGTAACACACTTCCATAAACTGGATGTATAATATGAACCCTGGACTCCCAGCACTTTCCACAATGCAATGTGAAAGTGCAACTACTGTAACACATAAACACAGGTGCTTTCCAAAGTCAAGGTAGACTCTCCAGCCCATAACACCAGCCACGTAAACAAACACAGAAGAGCCTGGATCTTTCCGAAATCCCCATACAAAAAAGCTCTCAAAACCTACAAATAAGCATATACACATCAACAAAAGCACAATGCAGAACAGCTTCAGGGAGTGTTTTGCTTTAAGCTGTCTGTCATCACCCTGTCAGTTACAGTATTGCTGAGATTCTCAGTTTTATTATTTACATCATATTTATAATGGCTGTTTTCATAATATGACAGTGCAGGTATAACTAGCAGAGCAGATTTCTGAATACTGATGAGCCACCACATAAAAATCTATTATTCAATCATCCACTTTGCATAGAACATCAAGTAGAACAGTATCTTTACAGCAAACTGGTATCATAACATCTCAACATAACACCGTGACAACGAGCACCCTGCATATGCACGCTGTTTTAGATGTAATGGCGCCATGCATCATATTGACAGTGTGGTACCCAGCTGGGTAGAGGCAGACGACCCCCCGTGACGCAACTCCATCCCTGCTGAAGCTGTTTTCATTTGCGCTTGATGCTCTTTACACATACAGTCCAGTTCAACTCACCTGTCAATGAAAATATGCCACTGTCCTCGTCCCCGCCGTTGAGATGTACGCGCCGGTCAACGCGAAGCTTATGTTGCTGTACTGCAGCACGACCTTAAGGACACAAAAATCCAATTTGAAAGGATTCACTCTCATCCACTGGCCAATTCTAAGCCTATTTGAGTTATTCTATTCCGTACATGGCCGTCGTCTTTGCAGCCAGCGTGTTTTGAGCAGGTATGATGCCAAACAGTGAGGGCAGTCCTGTGTGTGGAGACGATGTTATCGGATGGTGGAGATGCGGGTCATTTGCCAACAGCTGGGCATCGACATCAGGAAGTGTTGTACCCATACATTTTGATGGGCAGAAGCTTTGACCAATCCCGTGGTGTCTGGGTGGACGCCAGGTTCCGCCCTCATAATTGAATGACCAATCATTAATTAGGTCAATACTGTCGCGCGCATATGTCTCCCTGTGCAGAGTTGAAAATATGTGTGGAAAGGGTGCCGCTGGGTAACAGGTTTGTTCAATTTTGATGTTCCTTTAAAGAAATGTAGTGTTTATTTTTAGTTTTTTTTTTTTTTATATTATTATTTATTATTATTTTCTATGGTATTATAATTATTTACTGTGCCTATTTATATAATTTATTTGCTGATTTTAAAAGCTTATAATTCAGTATTATATTTTTTATTAATATTTTTATTTTTATATTTTCTGTTTTCATATTAAATACATATATATATTTTAAATACACCTATATAGATTTTATTAAATTGTTATTAAAATTTTAGTTTTGGTTATTTTATTTACTGGTCTATTTATATAATTTATTTGATTTAAAAATGATCTGAAAAGGAGTGACATGTATTTTGTAAATGTATTAGCAGGTAAAAGCTTATAATTCAGTGTTTACTGAATATTTTAAATAATTTCATTAATATGTTTGTTTTCATATTTTCTGTTTTTAAATTAAATTGATATATTTTTAATATCCCTAGTTTTTATTAATTTATATTAATTGCTATTTAAAGAAATGTAGTGTTTATTTTTAGTATTTTTAATAGTATTATTTAATATTATTTTCTATGGTCTTATAATAATTTACTGCGCCTATTTATATGAATTATTTGCTGATTTTATAATGGTTTGAAGAGTGACATGTATTTTCATAAATGTATTAGCATAGGTAAGCTTATAATTCAGCATTATATTTTTTATTAATATTTTTATTAATTTTTTTTCTGTTTTCATATTAAGTACATGTATATTTTAAATATGCCTATATAGTATTTATTAATTTATATTAATTGTTATTAAAATCTTTGTTTTGGTTATTTTATTTACTGGTCTATTTATATAATTTATTTGATTTGATAAAGATCTGAAAAAAAAGCGACATGTTTTCGTTAATGTATTAGCAGGTAAAAGCTTATAATTCAGTGTTTACAGATAGTTTTTTTATTAATATCTTGTATTAGTAAAGATACAATTTTATAATTCAGTGTTCACTTGTATTTTTTAAATAATTTAATTAATATATATTTTTCTGTTTTTATATTAAATTTATATATTTTTAATATCCCTAGTTTTTTTATTTATATATATATCTATTTAAAGAAATAGTGTTTATTTTTAGTTTTTTTAATATTATTATTTATTATTATTTTCTATGGTCTTATAATTATTTACTGCGCCTATTTATATAATTTATTTGCTGATTTTATAATGGTTTGAAGAGTGACATGTATTTTATAAATGTATTAGCATAGATAAAAGCTTATAATTCAGTATTATATTTTTTATTAATATTTTGATTTTCATTTTAAATTTCTGTTTTCGTATTAAGTACATATATATTTTATATACGCCTATATAGGTTTTATTAATTTACATTAATTGTTATTAAAATTTTACTTTTGGTTATTTTATTTACTGGTCTATTTATATAATTTATATATATAAATAATATATTATTTAATTTTATAATGATTTGACAAAGAGTGACATGTATTAACATAATTAACATTTTGATTTTATTTTTGTATTTTCTTTCTTTTCATATTAAATATATATTTTTAAATACTTATATTGTTTTTATTAATTTAGCATTATTTACATTTTAGTTCTTTTTTTTTTTTGCTGCGCTATTGATACAATTTATTTACTGATTTTATAATGATTTGAAGTGACATTATTTTTTTACATGTATTTGTCACACCCTCAGCACGTTTCCTCAGTCCCAATCACTGCACCACGCCCATCACCAGAGCTCTAATCACCGTCACCTGCACCAGCAATCACCACTCCCTTTAAATACTCTCCCCAGACATTCACTCAGTGGCTGGTATCGAAGTTGCATAGATGTCTCTCTGTGGATCTTCTCCCCTTCCTGTTGTCTCTCCTGTGCTCCTCGTGGATTGCTCCGATGTTCTCCTGTGAAACACGTTAACCGTGTCAAAGGGAAGTGACTGTTGCTATCGCTACGATACTTATGAACTTGAACTCACCTGTTGTGTTGTGTTTGAAGATTCGACTACAGAGAACCTTATTCACCTGTTTGCACGTGTGTTGAACTGTGCACGTTTGTTAATAAATATCCTGAAAGATACTCACCTTCTTCCTTTGTGTGTGGTCGTGACAGGATACCAGCCCCATCAAAAAAATTGTTTCTTCAGCTCACTCATGGAGGCGAACGCAGCATTCAGCGGACTCTCTCACGAATCATTAAAACTGTCGGACGCTGAGGACAGGCTATGGAGCCTACGGCAAGGTGGGCGAACATTGGAGTGGTATGTGGAGGAATTCCTTGAGCTCTCCCATCGGGTAAGCTGGCCCGACTTAACTCTTGCTGTGGTGTTTCGTATGGGATTGGATGAGGAAACAATCCGATGCAACTCCCCCATATGCGATTTTTCCTTGATTGAACTAATCAACCTCACTCTTTATATAAATGGCTCTAGTATCGAGGTTAAAGAAATAAAGAGTGATGGTAAGTTTCCTCATCCAACCCACTACGAAACCCAGCCCGTCTTGCCGGCTTACCCCCCGCCTGAACCCCTCACATACCAAACCAATAGCTTCTCCCACCTTGCCAGCCTGGAGCCCGCGGCCAACCCTCCTACGTCATGGCCAATCCTGATGGCCAGCGTGCGCGACCCACCGTTGAGGTCAGTGCGGGCGGCCATGCTAGCTCGCAAAATGGCCGACGTTCCGGTTTCCCCTGCCAAAATGGCCGATGTCCCTCCAGTGACTGCGCCGCCAGAGCGCCCTCCCGTGACTGCGCCGCCAGAGCGCCCTCCAGTGACTGCGCCGCCAGAGCGCCCTCCAGTGACTGCGCCGCCAGAGCGCCCTCCAGTGACTGCGCCGCCAGAGCGCCCTCCAGTGACTGCGCCGCCAGAGCGCCCTCCAGTGACCGCTCGCCCAGAGCTAGCTCTTTCAGTGTCTCCGCTGGAGACGCCCAGCCCTCCTGAATCTCCGCTGGGGTCGTCCAGCCGTCCAGAGCCCGCTCCTCAAGAGCGCCGTCCAGAGCCCGCTCCTCAAGAGCGCCGTCCAGAGCCCACTCCTCAAGAGCGCCGTCCAGAGCCCGCTCCTCAAGAGCACCGTCCAGAGCCCGCTCCTCAAGAGCGCCGTCCAGAGCCCGCTCCTCAAGAGAGCCGTCCTGAGTCCCCGCTGGTTCCGCCCAGCCGTCCTGAGTCCCCGCTGGTTCCGCCCAGCCGTCCTGAGTCCCCGCTGGTTCCGCCCAGCCGTCCTGAGTCCCCGCTGGTTCCGCCCAGCCGTCCAGAATCTCCACTGGTCTTGCCCAGTTCTCCTGAATCCGCGCTGGTCCCGTCCAGCCGTCCAGAGTCTCTGAAGTTCCCACCCAGCCTCCCTCTCCCGCCTCCACTCAAAGCAGCCAGTTCCTCAGCCCTGTCTCTGCTAGGGCCTGTCTGTCCCTCAGCTCTCCCTCAGGCTGCGCCATCTAGGATTGTGGATCCATCTCGGGACTCCCAGGCTCCAGCTCCGCCTAGGCAGGTCGATCCCCAGTCTCTACCTCCAGCCTCCGAGTCCTGGACTCCACCTCGGTCCTCCGACCCTTCGGCTCCGCCTTGGCTCCTTGCTCCCTCATCTCCACCGTGGCCCGTCATCCCACCAGCTCCACCGGGCTCCCTCGTCCCCCCGGCTCCGCCTTGGCTCCTGGCTCCCTCATCTCCACCGTGGCCCGTCATCCCACCAGCTCCACCGGGCTCCCTCGTCCCTCCGGCTCCGCCTTGGTCAGTCGTCGACCATCCGCCACCTCGGGACTCCATTCCTCCGGCTTCGCCTTGTCACTCTGTCCCTCCGGCTCTGTCAGGCTCCTCCTTCCCTCCAGCTCCGCCTTTGTCCTCTGTCGCTCCGGCTCTGCTGCGGTCTTCCGGATCCACATCTCCGCCTCAGTCGCCTGAGCCATCAGCTCCGCCTTTGTCCTCTGTCGCTCCGGCTCTGCTGCGGTCTTCCGGATCCACATCTCCGCCTCAGTCGCCTGAGCCATCAGCTCCGCCTTGGCCCTCTGGACCCTCTGTGTCACCCTGGCCCTCCGTCTGCTCGGCTCCACCTGGGTCACCTCTGCCAGTAGCTCCGTCTCCATCGCTCGTCCCCAGGGTGTCATCTGCCATCTCTCCACCATGGCTCCTCCCTCCTTCGACTCCGCTCTGGGGCCTCGTCCGGGCTGGACTCTGGACTACCATCTGGCTCCTCCCTGCTCTGTCTGCCTCCTCTATCTCTGCTCTCCCCAGGTCCCTGTCCATGATGCGGCCCCCTGTTCCGCCCTGGAGGGCTCCTAAACCCCTTGCTCCGCCTTCGGCTCTGCCCTGGAGGGTTCCTGAATCTCCTGCTCTGCTCTGGAGGGACTTTGCCCAACCTGTTCTGCCTCAGTCTCCTGGCCCCCCCACCGCTCCCCTGGACTGTTTCTTCCTGTTTTTTGGAGCGTCTAGAAGCCGCCCCTTGGGGGGGGGGCTATGTCACACCCTCAGCACGTTTCCTCAGTCCCAATCACTGCACCACGCCCATCACCAGAGCTCTAATCACCGTCACCTGCACCAGCAATCACCACTCCCTTTAAATACTCTCCCCAGACATTCACTCAGTGGCTGGTATCGAAGTTGCATAGATGTCTCTCTGTGGATCTTCTCCCCTTCCTGTTGTCTCTCCTGTGCTCCTCGTGGATTGCTCCGATGTTCTCCTGTGAAACACGTTAACCGTGTCAAAGGGAAGTGACTGTTGCTATCGCTACGATACTTATGAACTTGAACTCACCTGTTGTGTTGTGTTTGAAGATTCGACTACAGAGAACCTTATTCACCTGTTTGCACGTGTGTTGAACTGTGCACGTTTGTTAATAAATATCCTGAAAGATACTCACCTTCTTCCTTTGTGTGTGGTCGTGACAGTATTAGTATAGATAAAATCGTATAATTCAGTGTTCACCTGTATTTTTTAAATAATTTAATTAATATTTTTACATTTTATTTGATATTTTCTGTTTTTATATAAAATGTATATATTTTTAATATCCTTAGTTTTTATTAATTTATATTAATTGCTATTTCAATTTAAGTTTTAGTTATTTTATTTACTTCACCTTTTGACATAATTTATTGTTTCATTTATATATAATATATATGCCAGTTTTATGATTTGAAGAAGAGTGACATGTATTTATAATTCAGTGTTCACTTATATTTTTATTAATATTTTGAATTAATATTTCATTTTTGATTTTAGATTTTGTCTTTGTATTAAATATATATATTTCTAAATATGCCTATATAGTTTGTATTCATTTATATTAATTGTTATTTAAATTTAAGTTTTAGTTATTTTATTTACAGCGCCTATTTACATAGCCTAATTTATTTGATTTAATTATTCGAAGAGTGACATGTAATTTGTAAATGTATTAGCACAGATAAAAGCTTATAATTCAGTGTTCACTAATATTTTGGTTTTTAATTTATTCTTGTATTTTCTGTTTCCATATTATATGACTTAAAGTTACTTTTATTCAACCAGCAAGTTTTTTTTTATTTATTTTTTTAGAAATGACACAGACGTCTCGCAGAAGATATTAAGACGATGTACAAGATACCAGATACTTTTGATGTGTGTTTTGGGTCGTTGTTGTGCCGAAATGTCCACTGGTGCCCAAGGCCAAGTTACTCTACAGACTGCCTGATGTTGTTGTTGAGAATTTTGATGTATTGCTCCTTTTTCATGGTGCCATTTACTGTGATTAGGTTCCCTGGTCCACCGGCTGAAAAACACCCCCAAAACATTAGGTTCCCACCACCATGTTTGACAGTGGGGATGGTGTTCTTAGGGTTGAAGGCTTCTCCTTTTTTATGCCAAATGAAGGCTACATCATTGTGGCCAAACAATTCAATTTTTGTTTCATCTGACCAGAAAACCAGAAGTCTTCTTCTTTGTCCAGATGAGCATTTGCAAAGGCCAAGCGGGCTTTTGTGTGCCTTATCTGGAGAAGTGGTGTCCTCCTTGGTCTGCGTCCGTGGAACCCAGCGGTGTGCAGTGTCTGTTGGACTGTCTGCCTTGAGATGCAGAGCCCAGATTCATCAGGATGGCCTTGGTGGTGATCCACATCCTCTGAGATTTTTCACAGTCCGGAACAAGTTTTTGTTTTTTTTATAAAACTTTGCACTGTAGTCACTGGAACTTCAAAACATTTAGATATGGTCTTACAGCCCTTTTCTGACTTGTGAGCAGCCACAATGCGCAGCCGCAGGTCCTCAGTGAGCTCCTTTGTCTTAGCCATGACTGTCCACAAACCAACAGAAGAGAGCTTCTGTTTTTCACCTGTTGAGTTGATTAAAACAGCTGTTCCCAATGAATCAGGGTAATTAGGATGCTTTAGAACAGCTTGGACTATTTGAAATGGTATAGAACTTTGGATTTTCCCATAGACTGTGACAGTTTGCAAAGGGTATGAATAATTTTTGACTAAATAAAATTAGTCTTTTCTCCACAATGATGCCTCTTGTACATAGTCTTTTTATGTTTTGGGAGAAGCCTGTGTCATTTCTGGTAAAAAAAAAAAAAAAAAAAAAAACTTGCTGGTTGAATAAAAGTAACTTCAAGTCAGAATTTGCCACTGAATAATTTTGGGCTTGACTGTGTGTGTATATATATATATATATATATATATATATATATATATATATATATATATACATATACATATATATATATATAGTTTTTATTAATTGTTATTTAAATTTTAGTTTTAGTTATTTTATTTACTGCATCTATATACTGAAAAAGAGACATGTAGTTTGTAAATATTTTGAATTAATATATATTTTTGTTTTTATTAAATATATATTTTTAAATGTCTGTATATTTTTTTTTACTTTATATTATGTACATTTTACCTGTAGTTTGTTTTATTTACTGTGTCTATTTATATAATTTCTTTGCTGATTTTATGATTTGAATAAAAGTGACATGTATTTGTAAATGTATTAGCATAGTTTAAATCTTCTAATTTAGTGTTAACTTATATTTTTATTAATATTTAGATTATTTTAGTCTTGTATTTTCTGTTTTCATATTAAATTTATATTTTTCAATATGCCAATATTGTTTTTGTTAATTTATATTAATTGCTATTTAAATTTTAGTTTATTTTATTTACTGCGCCTATTTAAATAATTGATTTGCTTTTTTTATAATGATTTGAAGACGAATAGCATGTATTTTGTAAATCCATTAGCATAGATAAAACTTATAATTTAGTGTTCGTTTTTTATTAATATTTATTAATATTCATATTTTATTAATATTTTTTATATGTGCTGTAAGCTATAAAAGAAACTGAAAAATGTTGTTGAAACAGATTTTTTTTTAAAGTAAAGTTAAAGCCTAATGGTTTTTGTTAACTATAACGATATTACCATCTCATCTTTTCAGTTTTTGTTATGCTACTACCTTTCTAATATGCTGACATTTTAATTTCAGTGTGATCATAAATGCAGGCACTGCTTTTCACTTTTTATTTTATCCTTCAAAAATCATATCAAAGCAGCTCATGGCCAGTCTGGACCTTAGAAATTGCTAACTTAATAGGTTTGTTACCGGTCCAAAATGGTTTGCCAGCTCTAACCAGCTTGATCAAGGTCCACCAGGTCAATGTTGGTCCCACCAGCTGGTAGTCCATCTGACACAAAATCTAAATCATTTTATATAATATAATGTACAATGTATTTATTTTAATAGTTTTCAATGACAAAAATCAATCTTTTTGCATCAGTACTGAAAAGGCCGCTTATTCAAAATTAATGAATGGGTTCTGTTCAAGTGCTAATAAAGTGTAAACTCTAGTTGCAATACTGTACCTCTCCATATTGCTGCTATTTTAATTACCAGCAATACACTTTTGCTGTGCATGTGCTCCATCTAGTGGACATCAGGATTAGTGAACTAAACAAACACATTTCAATCCATATTTTACTGGAAGAAGCAAAGATGAGACATTTTGCCAAATCAGCATCTTTATTGTACAAACAAATGCATTTATCTATTGACATTTCTTTGTATCATAAAAAAGCAATATACAAGCTTTAAGAACGAAAATAAAAAGCAGCACAGAATGATTATGAGTAAAATATATAATTTGAATAAATATATTTTTATATTTCATGCTATAAAATAAAATTCATAAATGGCGAGTTAATTGTTACAGCATCGGCGTCAGCTAGCTTCATGTACTTCATAGTTGTATAAAACAGTAGAGTTCTGAGGTTCACAGTTGGGTTGTGAGGTTGTACGTATAGTGGATGACAGAAGGTTGGACAGACTGCTACTTACACCATAATAACAGCTAAAGATCTGCTTTCTTGTGGTCAAACTCCCATGCATTCGGGAAGAGCAAGAACGGAAATATTTAGGTGCATCTTTACACCTATGAGGCAGACTGTTTTGGGAACCAATGACTGAGGAATTGTTTCCCCACCTGAAGTAAAAGTGCAAGCTTAGTTTCGGACACACAAAGATCACTGCGTATCCAAAATGGCATTTTCTGAATACTAGTAAACCCTGAGTTCTACTTTTTTCTTTTCGCAATGTCCCGAATACATGAGAGAACCAGGAATTGTGACCCAAGAGTAAAAGTTTGTACTGAACCTCAGGCCATCCAAGATGTAGATGAGTTTGTAACTTCATCAGAATAATTTGGAAAAAATGTAACATTACATCACTTGCTCACCACTGAATGGGTGCCGTCAGAAACAGCTGATAAAAACATCACAATAATCCACAAATGAATGTCTTTAAAAGTGAAAAGCTGCATGTTTTTAACTTCAAACCATTGTTTCCAACTAAAATACATATCTTATATCCATAGTATCGCAGGAGAGAAATATGCATCAGCATTGAAGAGAAATATGCACAGATTAAGCAATGTTTAAAAATGTATAAAAGGGTTTTCTACAGAATTGGTGTCCCACAACCAAAAAACACATTTAAAAAGCAGCTAAGTATTCAAATCTTAGATGTTTACTAAGATCCTTCTATTATCTGTTGAAACCCACAATAATATTTAAAGTATCAGTAAGCTCAATATATATAAAATCATCATTTATTGGGTACTTTCAATTGGGAGGTAGCTGTCCGAACCTTATCCCCTAAATTTCGACTTATGAACATGATAATGAAATAATGTTTGTATTTTCTTCCATTTTTTTTTTTAAAAGTATCTTTTTGAAGTTCAAAAAACGTATGAAACATTAGGTTAAAAAAATTGTCTCGCATTTTCGGTCACTTCCGAAGTGTATGTTTTAGTCCATTGGCTGAGACTGATTTTAGCTACATCTCTAAATTTATGATCAGGAAATATTCCTGTGTCCTTCTCTCTCATAGATACAAGGTGTGAGTAGATAGGCCCTATCATTTTAAGGTAAATTTGTTCAAAAATCTGAAAATCTGTGTAACTTTAAAGAACGTCACTACCAACCCCCCCACCCCCTTTTTTCAATTAAGCACACTTTTTTTTTTGGAAGTTATTCCATTACATTTAGTTATGTGTACTACTGTTCAGAACTGTAGCTAACCATGTGCTGTTTAGCATTTTTGAGCTAGTTTCAAAAGTATCTAAAATTGTCACTACCGAAACATTTGGTGGTGTTTGGATAGTGACATTTTGGGGGGGGGTGTTATGGCATAAAACTGTCACTACCGAAACGATCACTACTGAAAAATTTAGTGGTATTTGGATAGTGCCATGTTTGTTTTTTTTGGGTGTTATGGCATAAAACTGCCACTACCAAAACAGTCAGTACCGAAACATTTGGTGGAGTTTCAGTAGTGACATCTTTGTTTTTTGGGTGTTATCGCATAAAATTGTCACTACCAAAACAGTCACTACTAAAACATTTGGTGGAGTTTCGATAGTGACATCTTTGTTTTTTGGGTGTTATCGCATAAAATTGTCACTACCAAAACAGTCACTACTAAAACATTTGGTGGCATTTTGATAGTGACATGTTTGTTTTTTGGGGTCTTACAGCAGGAAACTGTCACTACCGAAACATTTTGTGGTGCTTTGATAGTGACATCTTTTTTGGTGGGGTTTTATGGCATAAAACTGTTTCAACAATTATTTGGATAGTGACATGTTTGAACTGTCATTACCAAAACGTGAAGTTTTGGTGTTGACATCTTTGTTTTTTTGGCGGGGTGGGTGGGTGGTATCGCATAAAACTGTCACTACCGAAACAGTCACAACCAAAATATTCGGTGGTGACATCTTTGTTTTTTGGGGTGTTATCCTATAAAATTGTCACTACCGAAACAGTCACGACCAAAACATGTCATCACTGTTTCGGTAGTGACAAAAGGGAACACATAATCCTCATATTTAGAGGAAAAAATAAAACATTTGTTGTACAGTTATGCAAATTTTATTATGTTTCAGAAGCCTTTTAGCAAACAGGCTAAAATTTTGTGGTGAAGTTTTGGTGGTGACATCTTTGTATTTTTGGGTGTTATCGCACTGTCACTACCGAAACAGTCACGACTAAAACATTTAGTGGTGTTTCGATAGTGGCATCTTTGCTTTTTTAGGTGTTATCCCATAAAAACATAGCCTGGCTAACGCCAGACCACGTTATGACTTCGTCATGATTCGTGGTCTGGGAACCACATGTTCATTTTCTCATATTTGAGGCGTGGTTTACGAATGCCCAGAGCCGTTTATTGGGCGCTACGAATGTCTATCAAATGCGCCTGTGCGTAGCTCATAGCCAGTCGTTTCAATCATACCGGATGACGTATACAGAGCGATGGTTTAATGCCAAAAGTTGCTCTTTTTTCAAAATAAACTTGCGTTCTAAACTACTTAGAACACTATCTAAGGGGCCGTTCACATGTCGCGTCTTTTGCGAGCTAAAGTTTGTTTTTCATGCGCAAGCTACAGAGCGGTTTGGAAAGGAGAAAGCGACGCGCCTTTTCCACGCGTTTTTAGGCGTGACATGTGAACGGCTGCATCGAATGTTAACTTGCTGCCATGCTGGATCCATAGTTATAAACAAACTGCTTCGGTGAGTCGCATAGAAGGCGTCATCGTTTTGCTGCTCGCTCCCCGTTCTGTGATTGGTTCCCTATCTGAGGTGAAAATTTGGTCCATGGTTTCCATGCTACCTTCCAGCGTGAATAAAATCGCGCTGCGCGGAAGGCAGCATGGGGACACCCAGGCTAATAAAAACAGTTACGGCCAAAACATGTCATCACAGTTTTGGTAGTGACAAATGGGAACACACAATCCTCATATGTGGAGGAAATACAATTTTTTTTTAGTACAGTTAAGCAAATTTTAATATGTTTCAGAAGTGTTTTAGTAAGCAAGCTAAACTTCTGTGGTGAAGTTTCAGTGGTGACATCTTTGTATTTTGAGGTGTTATCCCATAAAATTGTCACTACCGAAACAGTCACGACTAAAACATTTAGTGGTGTTTCAACAGTGACATCTTTGTTTTTGGGGGTGTTATCCTATAAAACTGTCACTACTCACTACCAAAACATTTGGTGAAGTTTCGATAGTGACATCTTTGCTTTTTTTTTTAGGTGTTATCCCATAAAATTGTCACTACCGAAACAGTCACGACCAAAACATGTCATCATTGTTTCGGTAGTGACAAAAGGGAACATATAATCCTCATATTTAGAGGAAAAAACTAAATAAAATTTAGCACAGTTATGCAAATTTTAGTATGTTTCAGAAGTGTTTTAATAAGCAAGCTCAAATGCTGTAATGTGATGTGGTCACTACCAAAACATTACTGTCACTACCGAAAATGTGCAGTCATGATCAAAACATGGGATGTTTTGTCCAAAATAAAGTATACTGAATTATTAAGAACTAAGATGTTAAGATAGTTGTTTGTTCAATGTATATTCAAACTAATGAATCCTTAGGTTTTAAATCAGTATGATCAACTTTACAAAGAAAAATCTTTGATCAAATTTTATAAATTACACTTAAAATATCGATAAAATTGTAATTGTTATTGATTTACCTCTGAAGAAAAAAATTAATGAAATGTAGATGTAAGCAAAATCTTAATAGGTCAATATAACCTTTCTAATTACATTATTAGTACAGTTATTTAGTAGTGACAAATTTGGGGAGAGGACAAATATTTCAAAACTTCCTGAAAACACAATATCAGAATTAACTGCGGAATTACTAGAAATGTGTACCTTGAATATATTATACAATTTGCATACATACAAATGTTTTGGAAAAAGACATTTCTTTCAAAACGTGTGTCCAACAACTTTGGACCAATTTTATAGATTGGCTCTAACAAATATGTCTGGTGGATTTTGAAGTGAGAGAACAACAGAGGATTAGTTATAAATTATGGACTGGTATTTTGGCCAGACGCAACTATTTAAGCAGCTTTTCACTTCACAAGATGTTAACTGATTGTATGAGTCGTGGATTGTGATGTTTTTATCAGCTGTTTGAACGCATTCCAACGGCACCCATTTACTGATAAAATGCTACATTTTTTCAAATATGCTCTGAAACAAACTCATCTACGTCAGCCTGAGGGTGAGTACATTTTAAACATACGTTCACTTTTGGCTGAACTATTCCTTTAATAATTCTAATTGGCCTGTTATATCAATCTCGATGCATGAAGAAAGAAGATCTTTAGCGTACACCATAGCGGCATGTTATATCTCTCAGAGATCCCTTTCGTATTCGACACAGATTAAAAAAAAAAAAAAAAAGATTCAACTTTTCACCATTGACACTGAGGTGACAGGTAGATGAAGTACAAACAGAATGTGGACTGTGGTAACTTCAAAAACAACAAGTCGCTCTGTAGAAGCATATTTGCCCAACCTGTCCAAGTTTTCACATAAAAGTATATCTTAAAAACAAAACAAAAAATGAGAGAAAAATCCTCTCCTTGCCATAAATGACCTCAGCTCCCTGACATCCTGAATGCATTCGTTTTGAGACACAATCCTTTTGCAATCTGAGAGGCAGACACACTCCAAAGAAAAAAAAAAAAAAAGAAAAAAAAGAAAAGAAAACGGCTCTTAAAAAGGTTATTGCTTTTGCATATTACACAGTGGAGACATGTTGGAAGTGGAGAACCAATGGAAGACTTCAAGATTTCCTTTTCTTCAATATCTCTAGGTTTAGCTCAGTGTTCATAAACTACCTGAAGTAAGTCAACAGTTTTCAACAGTTAAAAAGGACGAGCTGCACAATCAAAAAGTAGTCCAACAGCCTTCCCTGTAAACACTTCTTTTTTGATTATTGTGCATGGCACAAACTGAACTGGTTTGATGCGAACGAAGCGAGTGAATATGGACCATGAGTATCTAGGTCAGTTGGCGGAGTATGTCTCTATTAGTACAGTTCATCAAATCATTTACAAGTGTACGTTAACCCCATATCACCGATTTAACATCTTTTTGCTTACACATTAGAAAAACCTAAAAGAAACCTGACCAGTCGTAAAGCACCATTAAAGGGGAAACACATCCCAAGCGATACAATATTTGAGGCCTTATGAGTCCCAGAAGTTGGGAGCATTACATGGTCAATTAAGAATCCCTTATGGAATACATTTATTTATTATTTAAAAAAAAAATTAAGTGCATGCCAGGTGAAATATCACAAAAGAGATATAGCTATAAATGAAAATCACTTTTCAAGTTTTAAGACAAAAACAAAAAGTAATCTGTAGTTTCGTATTACAATGCGGAGGGCACCATGCAATTCTACTTGAACAGTAAGTGGGCCGGCATGCATATTTCCCCCTCAGACCAAACAATATACATAATACAGCGATCTGCTAACCTGAAAGCATCATCATTCTGATGAGAATATAGCCAAGCAAAACCAACTAACTTTGTAAAACTTATTTTTAAGAGGAAGCTTCTGTATTGCGAAGCTGATTGTCCCGTTGTATTATTTCAGCATATTTACTTTCTGTCGAACTGCATAATGAAAATCTCTGTCGCTTCAATGCATATCGATCCCCTACAAATAGGATGTTTCCCCAGAAAAACAAACAAACAAACAAAAAAAGAATATGCAACTATACAGAGAGAACCCTTACTGCATGTCTCAATTATGATCTAACAGGCATATTGCTTTTGCATATTACCATTAGTTCGATTATTATTATTTTTTTTTACAAAAGACCAGGCTGATACATTGATACATCCAAAAATAACAAACATGTCCACCTTCTTTGAAGGAATCCCTCATCCCATTCCCCTTAATCTTGCATGGCAACACAAAAAGACAGTAAGGAAAACAAAAAACTAAAACAACTGCGGTGTAAGTGATTCACATACACTACTATTCAAAGGTATGGGGTCAGTAAGACTTTAATCTTTTTGAAAGTTTCCTATTAAAAAAAAAAAAAAAAAAAAAAAATCAAATTGTGAAATATTATTACAATACCTATTTTCTATTTTATTATATTTTAAAATGCAATTTATTTCAGTTTTCAGTGTCACATGATCCTTCGGATCATGTTTTAAGAAACATTTCTTCTTATTAATGTTGAAAACAGTTGCACTGCTCAGTATTTTTATGGAATCCATATTTTTCTTTAAAAGAACATCATTTATTTGAAATAAAAATCTTTTGTAACCAATGTTGGGGAACGGCACTTCTAAAAATAATGCGTTATGTTAATTTTGCATTACTTTTGTTAGCTGTGCTGGGCTTGCTTATTTATTTTTAATAACAAAAAACTCCAAAGTTATATTTTTGGCAACTGTAAAGGCTGTTTAGATCCAAAAGTGAAAATATAGCTGCAAGCAGCAATTAAGGGGCCAAGCACAATCAGAGGCAAAATAGGGAGTTAAGCATGGCATGGAGTGGCAGACCAACTGCAACAATGAGTGATTAAAGCCATTTTAAGATGATTTTAGTCAAAATAGCTGAAAAATCATAAATACAACCTCTGGTAATATGATTTAATGGGATTTCACTTTTGACCAATAGGTGGCACTGTTATTAAATCGATGTGGTGTGGTCAGTGTAAATAGACAATTGCACATACAAAGTTTGGTGCCAATATGTCAAAGCTTTGCAGAGATACAGCCTCAGACATAGTCTGGCATCAGGCCTCAAATTTGTTGCGTCGCTATACAAAAACTGTTTTGTCTATCGACATGAAATCCATAACATTTTGTCAGCACATTCTGAAGATGATCTGATTTGATTTTAGTGAAAATCAGACCAACGGTTGAGGAGTTCAAAAAAGTAGGTTTTCAACATAAATCAAAATGGCGGACAGGAAGTTCAGCCCACAATGGCATAATTGGTGTCTATGTTGTCGGCATGACCCAAGGAATATTTTAGGACTAGTTTCATTATAATAGGCCAATGCAATCAAAAATTATTAGCATTTTTGGAAATTTCATAATTAATGGTTAATGAGTGTTAATATGTCAAAGCTTTGCAGAGATACAGCCTCAGATGCAGTTTGGCATCTTTCCAGAAAATTCGTTGATTTGCTAAAGCGAAAATCTTTTCGCATATCGACACGAAATTCATACGTTTTGCCAGCATGGCCTGAAGATGATCCGAGTCAAATTTGGTGAAAATTGGACTAACAGTCTAGGAGGAGTTCTAAAAAGTAGGTTTTCAACATTAATCAAAATGGCGGACAGGAAGTTAATCAAATTATGACTTAATTGGTATCGATGTTCTCTGCATGATCCAAGGATTATATAAAGACCAGTTTCATTAAAATAGGCTAATTTAAACAAAAGTTATTAGTATGTTTCAAAATTTCATTTTTGAAGACTGAAGACACTTTTACCACAGACATACCGAGTTTCGTAACGATCCGTCAATGTGTTTGTAAAATATAGCATTTTACAACAAAATTCAAAATGGCCGACGCCCAAAATGGCTGACATTGGTAAAATTGGGTAGGGTTCGACATGTTCCTCCGAATCTAACAAGACCAGTTTTGTGATTTTTGGTCTCCCTTGAGAAGTTATAAGCAAAAATAACCATTTTTCATATCTCCTGACCACTAGGTGTCACTGTGCCAAAACACTGCAGGTCGCCTCAGGCCATGCTTGTTATAAAACACACCAAGTTTGGTCGCAATACACCAAAGCGTTGCGGAGATATAGCCTCATTTCCATTTTTGTGTGCTTTTTGTAAATTCGTTCACGCATTATTCAAGAACAGTTTGACTATTCAACTTGAATTCCATAACTTTTTGCCAGCATGGTCTGAAAATGATCTGAGCCAATTTTGGTGAAAATCAGAAAACCTGTCTATGACGAATTTGAAAAAGTAGGTTTTTCGAACAATTCAAAATAGCAAAAAAACTAAACCCTATGATTTTTAATGTTCGACTCTGCAGGAGCCAAGTATTTTGAGAAAAAAAAAAAATTATTCTGTGCCTTACAGTTCAAAAGTTACCTTTAGTGCTTGACCCCTAATGAATAAGCCTCCAGCAGTAGGAAGTGGGCACAGAAGAGCTGTCAGTCAACAAATGGGAAAACAAAGTAACTTGTAAATTGAAAGTAATGCGTTACTTTAACTTTACTAACTACTTAAAAAGTAATCTGATTACATAACTTGCGTCACTTGTAATGTAACATTACAAATGCCTTCGGTGTCACTTCTGATCAAATGAATTCTTTCTGAATAAAAACAAATATCTTAAAAAAAAATAAAATAAAAATAAAAATCCTACCGACCCCAAACAGTAGTGAAGCCTATGTTTCACATCAAGGCACCGGTTCAATCAACTTCCTTGAAAAAATAAAATAAAATAAAAAATAAAAAATTGTACCATCATTCTTTAAAGACCGCAGAACGACATCCAAAATTTGTTCAACAAATGCTAAAGCATACAGCTTTGTTCATTGTAAAACATTAGCTCAGCAAAACCTACCTAACAGCAATGTGTGAAATAAATGACAGCCAATGCTGTAAAATCCCGACAGGTGTTAGAGCCAGCATGAGGCTGGGAAATGAGACGGAGAAGATCTACTGACACAAAACAGATTCATTTGTTCCAGGGCTTGGTTTTGGTCTCTCTTTTGTCCGCTGTGCAACACACTACACAAACCCTTTACAATTTTTGGTTTGCTCTTTGGTTAGTGGCCAAAGTCACGTTCACATTATCCAAGATGAACGGGAATATTAAGGAAGAGAGCAAATCGAAACATGTTCAGGGAACAAAGCAGTCAGGCTTACAATGTTTCAAATGGCATACATGGCATCTCATGTCACAGAACGACACCAAACATGCTGTCAGTAGTACAAGGTGTTCTGCATTCAGAGATTTGGCTCTTGTTAACTGTAATAACAGAGTTATTACATTGGCTCATTGTTTTAAAACAGCCATGAACTGATTCTAAAGCACTAAAATAAAAGCATAAGTTTCATTCTCACTCATCTGCCAGTAAAAGCAAATGAGAAGATTTCAAATGGCACAAATATAGCATTCTAAAATGTAATTTGAGTCAAATAAAATGATTTTAACAAAGAGAAAGAGCAGAAGTCCTGATGTTCAATCTGACACTGATATAAACGGAGCTTTAAAAATGTTATACGAGTAAACACCACTGAAGACACAAACTGAAAGTGAAAATGAAAATGAACATAACAGCACCATAATATGTACTAACATACCGTACTTTCAGAAACAAGTTTAGTCTGAGGCATGATACCGGTTGTGATTCACACAATTAAGGAGTTGTCTTGGGAGGATAATACCGCAGTCTCTAAACAAAAAGGAACGTTGTATACGTTAACTATCCTTGGCTGATGGTTGTTAGGTTAACTTATAGAGGGTGTGGTAAAGTAAATATCCAAATGGTATGTCAGGCAAACTTGAAAGCACTTGAATCTTGTAAAAGCAAGGCATGTTTTAATCTGTCCGAGCATTGAGAACTATAAATCATATATACTGCAGACAGTCAGAGAGGCAGATGCTCGACTATAAAATATGAGTCTAGTGTATTGCTCACGACAAAACGTTTGTTTCGCATCGTGTGTAGCCGCTTATTTGTTAGATATTAATCAAATAAGACAGTGTGGTGATAAGAAACAACAAAATGTATCTACAATTGCCATGTGAGACAACAAGGAGCCTTATTCAATCACAGGTCAAGAAAAGACACATACAAAAAAAAAAGTGAGGTATGACGTTTTGCACCAATTACATAACAATGAAAATGGATGGGAAGAGATGTTGTGGAGATAATAGGCATCCAGGGCTCTCTCTCTCTTCACAATACTAAATGTATAAAAGTGCCCACAACACTGCAGGTTTATCTTATTACTGCTCTATTGTAGTATGAAACCCTATACTACACCTCCAGCATAGACAATACACCTCCATACTATTTAACATTAACAAAGCATACCGGCAGTAAGTGAATCTTCTTCAATTATACATTTCTGTACTGAAACACCATACGTTTTGGTCTGTATATCGACAGATGCACAAGTGTGAGAAGCCAAAGAGAGCTTCTTATTGAAAACAAAAAGAAATTCTAAAAGTTCTTTCGAGCCAGCTAAACACAAAAAGAGCTGTTTGAAATTTTAACCACTAATCGAGTGTGTACATTAATGCTATATATATTTTACCAAATTTTTTCTCCCCCTTCTTGCCACGGCGGTATGGCCCTAAGGCAATTTTCATAACTTGCATGACTCCCGCTCCACTTTTAGAATGCATCTACAAATATATTAATATATAATTTAAAGTTCGCTTTAAAGGCACACCCTCCCTACTGGCGTTTGGGAAAGCACAAACCATAAAATAACATTGTTTTTAGAATTAAAAGCTAGATTTTGAGAATACTTGGCACGAAAGAAACAAAAAGATTGATTAACTGAATAATATTGTTGAATGTGCTGCTACTCTAGCACTAATCTGTGATTACACTGTTGATTTTATACTGAACCCAAAAGTGACCCTGGACAACAAAAGCAGTTTTAAGTAGCACGGGTATATTTGTAGCAATAGGCAAAAATACATTGAATGGGTTAAAATTATCGATTTTTCTTTTATGCCAAAAATCATTGGGATATTTAGTAAAGATCATGTTCCATCAAGATATTTTGTACATTTTCATACTGTAAATATCTCAAAACTTAATTTTTGATTAGTAATATGCATTGCTAAGAATTTCATTTGAACTTTAAAGGCGATTTTTTGCACCCTAAGACTCTAGATTTTCAAATAGTTGTATATCGGCCAAATATTGACTGGTTTTGTGGTCCAAGGTCACAGATAATGTTACAAATAGAGTGTCAGACAGATGAAAAATGGTAAAAAAACAAAAACAAAAAACAGATCCTGGATCCTGAAAATACACCACAGTTACACCTTGTACTAGCTATATTGTCATAGACATACAAAATGGCTGCTGAAGAAAACTGAACAAGATTAATCCAGATTTCAATACAATCACTAAGGAATATTTGACTGAAGTATCAAGCCTTGGTAGAGTGGAGATGTTTTGTTCGGGGTTTTACCATAGCATTAAACCCTATGAAAACAAAACAAATGTGATTTTACTGAGAGAAGCTTCTTCCCCTCCGTTCAGGTTCTTTGCTATGAGGTAAAACCTGGCTGGAGTTGACGACAAGCTACAAATACTGTCCTTTATGAGTATGTTGAGGTTGTATAATGAGGTATTGAACGGATGTGTCACAAAGAGCCTTGCACTGGCAGATAAACCATTCCTCGTGAGTGAGTGACCTACTACAGGCCACATGTGCAAAAACAGGTCAGGTAAAAGCGTGATATGACGAGCATCTCATCTGAGCTTTCACATTATTCATTATTGCAACATGCCTATATTACTCTGTAAATATGTTGAAAAACATGGAAATATATATATAGATATATAAAAAATGTGATAAAACTCTTAGGAGGCCTTGATTACAGAGACCTCCACCCCGATTATTTAATTCCCCGAATATAGGACTCCTTCCCTTTGAAAAACTCCTTAAAAACTCTTCTCTCGATCTTAGTCCTGTGTAGAACTTCCACAAAAATGGACTTGTAGAAAATGCGCAAGGCAGGTTATTTCTTGTCGTTCTTTAAAAACAGCTGGGCTTCATCGTGAAAAGAGTAACCCTTTAAGCTTCCTTATTAGATAAGGAGGACAAACCAAGTAAATGGAAAACTTTTTTCCTCAATATCCACGCAGAGGTTTGGACGCAGGGGTTTCTTCTGGAGTACACTTGCCGCTTTCTTCGCTGGGGGTTTTTGTTGACAAATCATCGGGGTAAGCTGCTCCGCAGGCTGCTTCGCCCTCGGAGGTATCCTCTTGCTCCCCTCTCTGGCCATCTGGTGCCTCTCCCAGCAAGTCAGTGTGATTGTTAACTTCTGTGCCAGAGGTCATGTGCTTCTTGCGCAAGTGCTGGTTGAGTGTGCCTTGGAAGGGAAAGCATTTGCCACAGATCTGGCAGTGGAAGGGTTTGTTGTCCGTGTGGCCGCGGATGTGGTACTCCAGCTGGTCTTTGCGGGTGTACTTCTTGCCGCAGAACTTGCAGACGAAGGGCGTGATGCCCATGTGCAGGCGCATGTGGCGGTCAAGGCTGCCCTTTTGGTTGAAGGACTTGCCGCAGTAGATGCAGATGAGGCGCTCATTGTAGGGGTACCACTGTCCACGGAAACTTCGTTCCCGGACATCGTTCTCGAGGGTCGCTGCCGCCGCGGGTGGATCTCCTTCGTCGGTAGCGGGCTTGAGCTGTGTTAGCAGATCGGCTGGAAGAGTCACGGGACGTTTTGGGCGGGCACGACCACCCCGGACGCTGCTGAGCAAGGAGCGAGATGGGCTAGAAGAACTCAGGCTGACGAAGCAGGAGGAAGGTAGTGCAGAGTAAGTGTATCCGGCTGAGGAAAGCACAGGCCCGTAGGATCCCACACTGACAGCCAACACCTGTTCACCATCCACTAGCTCTGTATGGTATCCGTCATCACCTGCAGAAGAGCTATCGGAGTAGGTGGGCCGGTCAGGTTTCTCCAGCTTGATATGGACGTCGGTTACCTGTCCGTCTTTGCCGATGAGGTCTACTTGTTCAGACTCTACCTCCATGGACGCCTCCTGCTCGGATATCCCATCGCTGCTTCCTCGATCTGACTGACCCTCTTCTGCCACTCCCTTACCTGAGCTCCGCCCTTCTGCACAATGATTTTGTCGAGAATAGTAGGGCGGCGAAATCTGGGTGGGGTTTATGAAGATTCCTCCATCTTTCACACCGTTGCGTCCAGCCCTTGAGGTGGTGCAATCATCATCTGGATCAGTTCCACCAGGCATAGGGATGCTGATCTTCGAATGAATGCCCTCAAGAATCTGTGTGCATTTGTCAATCACAGCCTGCATTTGGAGGAAGCTGGCAGCCGTGAGGAAGCTGATGACATCTCGTAGGCGCAATGACATGCGGCCAGTGTAGCAGAAGGCGAGCAGCTGCTCAAACACCTCGGGGCTCTTGATTACGGAGATGGAGAGGCCACTCATTGTGCCTAGTGACGAATGGTCGCGGAAGTATGGCGAACTGGCGGCCAAGACGGCCTTATGGGCTCGGAATGGCTGGCCCTGAATGTGCACAATGATGTCGCACAGCTTTCCCTGGAGACGGAGCTCATTGAGCTGGTTCAGGACGGTGTTGCTGAACTCAGGTACGTCGAACTCTATGAGGCTACTACAGTCCTCCATGACTCACTGACGTCTCTCCTGGTTTGTAGAGAACCTAAAGGAAAAAGAAGAATGAATTAGATTAGATGAATTAGAAGGTAGATTATAGCAATGTAATGGTAGTATCAATATCGTGGATATCAATATCTCAATATCAATATGGCCACATGACGACATGAAACGACAGGTCTTCCGGGCAAAAAGTGTATTTTTTAAAATATATTTAAACTTCTGATTCTAACATAAACAGTCTTCAAAATTTTGTTTTAGGCCACTATGCTTTGGCACAATCTGTCAAATGAACTAAAACTGAAAGCATAATATGGTCTAATCTTTTCGACAAGTCTGTTTTTGCTGCGCATTTTAAAGTGCGCACCTCGTTCAGGTGATCAGCTTGTAATCCGGAGTTTTCCACGCCTCAGAACGGTTAAATTCACAGTGAAAACAGTAACCTTATTTATTCCACGTGCTGTGAGATTAGCATACGTTTAGGAACGCAACAGCCACCAGTTATATTTTCGCGGCAGATGATTACAGCATTTTACTAGATTTGTAGCAAGATGCATTTTGTAAGCTTGTTTACACTGAAGCTGGAGTTTTCCGTCAAAATAAAAGCTCTTCTGTTGTTTCCATCAAATCAAAAGCTTAAAAGTGCAGTATGAATTGCTGACAGCTAACGGTTTAAATGGGTAACGTTACTGCAGTCCAAATTCAATACATCTCTTTCAACTGTAGAAATTGGGAAGTATTGTAAATTCCTTACTGTAAAGCAAAAATAATATACCTATGAAATATTACTGTTTTACAATATATGGCTATTACAGTCATATGAATAACAATAATATAAAATTGTTATTATATTCTAATTTGTAAATAAAACACCAGTGTGAATCTAGTTTGGACTGAGCCTTGGATACCACAAATAACAAAAGGGTTGAGACCCCTTTAAAGTTTAGGTACTTCATTTGTCCTTTTTTTTGTAAATATCACAATAAATATCGTATCGTGTACTTCATATCGAGATATTGTGATATTGTTATCCATAGTAGATTATATTATGTCGATTTATTTACACATCTGTTGAAATCTACAAAATTCCATGAATTTTACACTCACAGAGAGAGAAAAATTGTATGCAGTTTTAATCACGATCCAATTATGATATTATGAGTTGTTGCAACTTGACATATGTATTGCATTGTATACTGCGTGGGACAATTATATGAAACTCTAGTAATAATCAGGGTTTCAATTTCAGCAGTATAGTATGAATCTACACTTGATGAATCTACCCTATTACCAAACAAAAGATATCTTGGCACATTGGCGTCAGCCTGCTTATGGCCTAACCACACTTTCCCAGTCTTTTTCACATGAGAGTAAACATGCTGCTGTACTTAGCAAATTTAACATCCACATAGTATTTTGAGACAAGACATTTGTTAACTAGTGCATTATTCTTCAAGTCAGGAACATTAATTTTAAATTATTACATGCACTTAAATACATGAATCATTCAAAAGTTCAGGGTTTGGAGAAGTCTCTTATGCTCATAAAGGCTGCATTTATTGACTTAAAAATGCAGTCAAGTCAATATTGTAAAATATTATTGCATTTAAAAAAAAAACTTTTTTCTATCTGAATATATTTTAAAAATGTATTTTATTCCTGTGATGGAAAAGCTGAAATTTCAGCAGCCATAACTTGGTGATATGAGCCTTTAGAAAATATTCTAATATGCTGTTTTTAGCGTTTAAATAAAATTTCTTATTATTAATGTTGAAAACTGTTGTACTGCTTAATTTTGGGAGGGTTGTTTTGATAAACAGGCATGTCAGAACAGAAGAACATAATCTACAGACCAATTTGGTGTTTGCAGATAGTGATGACGTTTTTTTGTGGCTGGAGCTTTTCTGGTGGAAGAAAATGACAGTTTGAGTTCATATTTAAAAATTCTGACTTTATCGCAATTCTGAGATTATATCTCACAATCCTGATAAGAAAAATCAACTCATCATTCTTTTCTTTCCCCTCTGCTTTTTTTCCCTCAGAATTGACAAACTTGCTATTGTTGAGTTAAATCCTGTTATAAAGTCTGAACTAGGAGATATAAACTTGAATTTGCAAGAAAAAGATCACAATTGTGAGATAAAATAGGTAAATATTAGGTAAAATGTTAGAGGTTTAAATAGTATTCCATGCTGTAACTGTAGGGCTAATACAATATGTCCGCTATGAACTGAATAAGTGAATATGACGTAGTTTAAATCAAATTTACACTTTAAAATTAGGCTAATCATAGCAGGTTTCATCCATAGTCTGTCCGTTTAAACATCTGTGTTTAGCTTCAAATGGCGTCTTTGACGACAGTACTCTATAAAAAGGATTTGCATTATGATTCTGACATACAAAGGCACAACAATATTTTTTTTTCTTATTTCAAGGTTTTCACCAGTTTCCCTCCATTTGTTACCAGTGTTTTTCTGCCATCACAATGCGTGTGCAGCTGTAGGTGACGTAACTGTGACGTCTACTCTAAATTGGTCTATTGATCTAATTTATCTTGTTACATTATACATTTGCTATTTTTTGACTAACCCCAAACTATTGAATGGTAGTGCACATGCTGGCATGGGTTTTTTGGATCCCAATGGGATACATGCTTTGAATAACCAGAACATCTTGTAATAAGACACTGCATCTGACTAATTTCACAGAGACTCACAAAGCAGAAAAAAGACAAAGGAACATATGGCCAGTTCGCTGTGGCTCCAGAGTGCAAGATTTAGTGAAGCACCCAGTGCATACTTTAATCCAATCCTTTGCATACTGAAGCTAAAGCACTTTACAGACATCTCCACCTCTTTAAATGACAAAAAAAGCCTATAGCCATGACTGGTCTTCAAACACACCTAGTTAAAAAATCCTCCAAGTATTAGAAAAGTTCATATAATGCTCTCATGCAAAGGTGTCATCCAGAGCAAAGTCTAAAAAAGCAGACAAGCAATAAGATCTTATATGCTCATGGGTGTGTTGTTGAGAGATATCATTAGATCAAGTTGATGCATGGCCAAAAACGATGTGGGAGAACGAGTAATCCATCATTAAGAGCATAAAAGTACTACTGCAGCCACTTAACTTGCAAGTAATATGTTGAACAGCACAGCACATTAAAAAAGCTGCATTTATAAAAAAATTAAAAAAAAATGTGAAAATGCAAAATTCACACGAGTTCTATAAAGCTGTTCTTCTTATCTCCCTCTTTACAACCTTCTCTCTAGGTCCTCCAATGCCTCCACCTACTCTAAAGTCTTCTCTTCTCACTCTCTAGTGATTCAGCGTGAGTCTCAGTCAGCAATTTGGAAGCGTAAACACTTTCTCCAATTTGGCAGGGCTTGCCGAGACACCTGTCCTGCCACCCATATGTTGTCTCTTTGCCACGGTCAAGAAAAACAGAAAGAGAAGAGGAAGCAGACAAATACAGACATATATACATACAAATACTACCATTCACTGTTAATACAGTTTGATCAAAAATACAGTAAAAAAAAGTAATGTTGTAAAATATTGTTACAATTTAGCATGTTTTCTTTTTAAATATATTTTAAGCTGTGATGGCAAAGCTGAATTTTCAGCCATTACTCTAGTCTTTAGAGTCGCATGATGTTTCAGAAAACATTCTAATATGCTAATTTGGTGCTTAAGAAACATTTTGGCAATTTTATCAAGGTTGAAAACGGTTGTGCTGCTTAATATTTTTGAATATTTGGAAACCGTAACTTTATTTTCAGGTTGACTTAAATACAAAGTTTAAAAAACAGCAATTATTTGAAACAGAAGTCTAACAAGACAACATCTTTAAGGTCACATTTGATCAATTTTAACAATTTTAAAACAACCTAACTTTAGTCCAGAGCTCCTAAAAATATATATTTTTAAAATATGTCTTATTTGAGAAACACAATCAGGGCCAGGACCTATGCAATCCATTTTTATTTTTCCCCAAATTCCATTTTGTTTGTTTTTTTCCTAATTACGTTTTGATTTCTCTAGACTGTTTTAATAATTAAATTACATTATGAAAAAGCATGTGAAATTAATTGAAATCATGAAACTTACACAATTTAACAATTTACTTATTAAAGTGTATTAAAAGTTCAACAAAAATTACATTTTAAGGCCCTATGAAATTGATTTTATTTTTTTCTCGAATTCAGTTTTTTCTTTACTAAATTCTGTTTTCCATTCAGTTTCTGAATTCCATTTCAGTGGTTTCATAAATGAAATAATCAAAAGCAGCTCTAATTAATTGATTGTATTAAAATAATAATAATATATATAATATATATATATATATATTTTTTTTTTCATAAAATAACACATTATTTTCCACATACTGTACATTATTGTTGCTCCCCTCTGCCCCGCCTTTCTGAAACACTTCCATTTTTACCAAACTCATCATTGATAGAAACCGAGGTGTTCTCTGATTGGGCAGCTATCCGGGGCATTGTGATTGGCCGAATACCATGAGACCAAAATGTTATGCCCCCTACCATGCCGTTTCTCGGCGCGACCAGACAGAAACAAAACACATTATAAACGAGGCATTTGTTGCATCCAGTGGGGACATAACTACTGATTAGAATGACGCATACTGTCTTTTTACACGTTTTATTTATTTATCTCATATTTACATATGAGTGGTGTTATGCTAATCTACTCGCCCCGTGATGTGAACAGGTGGGGGCGTATTTGAACGAGCCATTTTAGGGAGGAGTGGCTGAGTCTTAACTTCTACAGAACATGCTTAATATTTACAAACAACTAGTCCATATCGTGTTTTGATTTAAGTGTACTGACCTATTTTTGATTTATTCATTCAAAATCTGGCAATTTTCGTAACATTGTGTTATACCATATATTCCTTTTTTTATGACTGCATTCCGTGATTCCATCCGCGGGTCCTAATTTCAAACAGGCAAAGCAACCCACTAGTCGGTTTTAAAACTGTAGTTTTGCACATCCACTAAGAGAAATGGATTTTGAATGTAGTCGAAAAACAATCAAAATGTTTTGAAAATTGTGTAAAACGTTTAATTTTTGTTAAGTCCTTCAGTTCACGTGTACATGTAGTGTGAATTCACATCAGAAAGGCGCTGCTATGCGAACCAAGCTAAACTCAAGTTTGACAGGTTGCCAGAGAATGTATACTCAGTTGATCTGGTGGACCCACGGGGCAAGTGTCCTGGCAGCACTCCAGCGAGATGCAATCACAGGTTTCACACTCAGGCTCGTGTCCCGAGGGGAGAGTTGAGGGGGGGTTTAACACAGCTCTCGATCATTAAAAACAATAAAATCATGAAGCTACTTCCTCATACTATGGATTGCACAAGTAACAGACCAAAAGGCATATTTATACGGTGGACTGGTGAAAAGATCGACTGTTAAAGGTTAGCAATTTCTCAATAAGATAATGCAGCAGCGTCAACAGTGTTATAAGAGATTTGGCAACAGCCAATGTGCATGTCAAAGGCTAATTTTTTGGCATCAAAAGAGCTGTCCCAGTTAAAGTGATCGAGTTGCCTCGGTTCACCGTATGACACATGTTCATGTCTAACCATAAGTTACTTATTGCATCTCTTAACTCTTGGATCAGCATGTTTGTTTGTTCTACACAACTGCAATTTTACACGCATTCGCATTACATACCAGACCAAATCTGATGTTGAAATTAGGTAAAAACCATCTCAGCCTAATTAATCTTTCTTAGGTTAATCTAAATTAAACTCATTAAGGTAAAATCTGTATTATAGTCCCTTTTAGTTTCTGAATATTAGCAATCAACAAACCATGGTGATAAAACCTTCACATATACACACAAACACACACACACTACCCAGAATCCCTAAACAACAGTAAAAATAAAACTCAAGGCTAACCGGGAAAACTTCTTTTACCAGTTCACTGAGCAAGCCGTTAAAACTGAAAACCGCCATATCAGCATTGGCAAATGAACACTGCAGAAGGCCTGCTTCAAGATAAGCAGCTTTTAGCCTATTCTGCAAAATAAAACCTAGTCCAGTACTGCCAAAAATGCTTAACATGCACAGTGTGGCAGGAGGAACCCGATAGGCCGTGAGAGGGCGGAAAAGTGGTGAGGAGTGCTTGCAAACTTTGTGGAGAAATGTTTTCAAGAACTACCATGAGAACACCGAGTACGCTGAGCAATGTGCTTTATCTCAGCAACACTTCCGATAGAAAAAGTAGCAAGTATCCTCATAAAAATTGTGTCCATATATTCTAAGATACGCACATGAGGTCTTAAAGTGACAACAGCATAACCTGCTGCTATTTGTGTAATTAAAGCGGTAATTCACCACTGGTAAGATGTCTTAATAAAAGTTGACTATGCTGTAAATGCATTTTTTTTTTTAAATGAGTGTGACTAGAGAAAACAGAAAAAAAAAAACTGTGGTGAAAAAAGGTAGGAACATGTCCAACATCCACAACACACTGGGGTCAATCAGACTATCCATGAGCGGGAATAAAAAAAACATCTGATCTGTAGTTTTCACAAAGGCCCTGGAGCTGTCAAAAGTTCACCAGATGACACAGATGACTGTCACATCCCAAATAAAAATATGCATTTACATACTATGTATGTACTGTGTATATTTATTATGTATATACTACAAGGTCAAAAGTTTTTGAACAGTAAGATTTTTGATGATTTTTTTAAAGAAGTCTCTTCTGCTCACCATTTATTTATTTGATTTGAAGTACAGCAAAACAGTACAATTTTGAAATCATTTTAAATAACTGTTTTCTATTTGAATATATTTTAAAATATAATTTATTCCTGTGATCAAAGCTACATTTTCAGCATTAAACCACAAGGCATTTGTAATAAATAAAGGATGTAGAACTAAAAGACTACACTCTAAACGATGTCAGTGGCTCAAATAAAGTTTATTTTAAACCAGAATTATCACCACTGCATGACTTTTGCTCTTTAGCTTGTCTGGCTAAACAAAAGTTAATGCTAAAAAGCTACAGGTCAAGAGCCCAACTAATGCTAACACTGACCACTACTCCAGCCTTCAGTGTTACATGATCCTTCAGAAATCAGAAATCTAATATGTTGATTTGCTGTTCAAGAAACATGTATTATTATTATTATTATTATATTTAAAACAGTTGAGTACATTCCTTCAGAATTCATTAATGAATAGAAAGATCCAAAGATCAGCATTTATCTAAAATAAAACACTTCTGTAACATTATACACTAGGGCTGCACGATATTGGGAAAAAATTACATTGCGATATTTTTTTTTCTTGCAATATATATTGCGATGTGTACAAATTCATTTATGTTCATCAGGTTGTTTTGAACTGCTTAAAAAACAAATAATAATTCAAGAATATTTGGGTTAATTTTGTAAGCATTTTCAAAGAATAAAAAATGTAAAAGTACAGTATAATCAAAACCCTGAAATAAAATACTTTTTAAAGCTTATTTTGGGTAGTTTCATAAACAGTTTGACTCACCTTATTCACTGTCAATTCAGGCAAATCAAGGCTCTAATATGAAATTAATAATGAATGTTGCTTTTACCCTGATGAAAGGGAAATCAGCTTCTTCCTTTCACGAAAAACATTAAAAGCTTAGCCAAGATGGAGGAACAGCTGATCATAGCTGTTACAAGGATAACATTTTTTAGCAGCAGAGCTACTGCAAGTAGGGATGCTCATTTCCGTTAATTTTCCTGACCGACAACCGCTGCTCGTTATCCGAACATTAACCGTTAACTGATAAAATTAGAATAATAAATTAGTTAAAAATAAAATGCACGAGTATCTGTGATGATACATTAAAACTACAAGCAAATGTTTTATTTTAACGTGCAAACAGCAGCATACAGAGCAACAACAAAAACTGTATTGACATATACTTAAATTATCACGCATCAGCAGCGGTTCTGAAGCCCCGTTCACACTAGCCGCGACTTCTGTCGCTGCATGTCGCCAGAGGCTGGCGATGAGGTCGCTAGTGGGCGTTCTCATTACTGGTTGCTTAGTAACGTCATTTAACAGATGTTTTTATCCAAAGCAACTTTAGAAACAAAGACAAGCAGGTTACAATTCATTTTAATGCAGTTGACATTATTTTTGTATGTGGGCATGGACATGTCATATAAAACAGGACAATCACTGCTGGAGCTGAAAGGAGAATGATCACGAGCACTATCGTCTTCTTTCCTATTGGCTGTCGCTCCTGAAAGTCGCTCTTCATTTGCATAAAGTTTAGAGATTCTGAACTTTGTCGCGTCGCTGGACACGCCCACATCCGGTCGCCAACGGTCGCTGACGGCCGCTGTCGCTCTCGTCGCCGGAAATCGCCGGCTCTCCATTGAAATGAATGGGATCGCGTCGCTTAGTCGCTGCATGTCGCGTGTAGTGTGAATGGGGCTTCAGAACAGAGAAAATCTGAATAAAAAAAAAAAGAATAATATAAATAGGCCTACACTAAATATTAGGGGTGTAACGATACACCAAAGGCACGATT
The DNA here is from genome assembly GCF_049309525.1 of Garra rufa. Taxonomy (NCBI): domain Eukaryota; kingdom Metazoa; phylum Chordata; class Actinopteri; order Cypriniformes; family Cyprinidae; genus Garra; species Garra rufa. Next base: position 18,353,937 of record NC_133375.1, on the reverse strand, counting down.
CGGTTCGGTTCACGGTTTTGGAGCCACGGTTCGGTTCGGTTCGGTTCGGTTTCTTGACTGCAATGCTAAGGAACAATAGATTCACTTAATAAAAAGAACAACTAAACTTTCTCTTTATTATAGGGATGCTCATTTCGGTTAATTTTCCTGACCGACAACCGCTGCTCGTTATCCGAACATTAACCGTTAACTGATAAAATTAGAATAATAATAATTTAAAATAAAAATAGAATGCACGAGTATCTGTGATGATACATTAAAAATACAAGCAAATGTTTTATTTTAACGTGCAAACAGCAGCATACAGAGTAACAACAAAAGCTGTATTGACATATACTTAAATTATCGCGCATCAGCAGCGGTTCTGAGAACAGAGAAAATCTGAATGAAAAAAAAAAAGAATAATATAAATAGGCCTACACTAAATATGTATAAATTAAATAACTACCTAATTAAGATGACAAAACTAAAACACACTGAATCCTTTTATGCGCTTTGAAGAACTGTACCGGTCTTATTCTTCTCGTCGGACATAAAAATATATAGCAGGCCAGCCAATACCTCAGTGTGCCTAGTTTTTAACATGTCCACATGCTGTACGGATAGGCAGGACCGCTGCCTGTTAACTCTTAGATCCGCGAAAAAAACACCATCACAAAAACCCTTTCAATTTGCGGTTCGGGACTTCCATCCACTGTCATATGCGTGTGGAGAAGCGCGTGTTTTACAGCGTTCAGCAATAGCCAATCACAGACATGTATGTTGATTTGATTATCACTGTGGCCAATCAGAGGAGGCTATGTTACAATCCACTCACCAACCAAAGTGCCGGTTTCAGTTTTGCTGACTTCTACACTTTCGCGAACTCTCTTATTAAAACAAAGTGTTGGCATTATATAAATAAGAGATTAATTGTGCAGTCTAAAGGTTATTTTATTACTTTTTAATAACTTTATGAGATTGCGATGAACTACTCTAGGATGAGTGATAGCTTTCCAGTGATTGTAACGGGAGCGCCTATTGCGCACTTTCTAGACTATAATTCATTCAGAATTTGAATACATTCACTCACGGATTCACTCTCTGATAACCCAATAACGCCACTTGCCATTGAGTTGCATATAGTACATCAGTTTACTAAGTAAAGGTGAAGCGAAATATGTCTGTACAGCCACACTGCACGTGTCGACATGCGCGCGTGAGTAAACAGATAACTTACAAATAGCATTATTTCTTTCACCATGCAGCAAACGTAAAAAAAAAAAAAGAATAGAAAAAAAACCTTTTAAACCGTTTAACTGATAGTAATAATCGGTTAAAATTCTTACTGTCGGTTAACGGTTAAACGGTCAATATGAGCATCCCTACTTTATTAACATTAAGCTTTGAAATGGGCTTGTCCTTCAGACAAGTAAATTAGACATTCACTTGTCCAAATGAAAAATTTACTTATCCGGGGCAAAAAAATGCCTTTTTTTGCTGTAAATTAATCCATTCTGAAGCAATAGTCTCATCACTACTCTATAAGGTCTTACTTTAATCTGAATACTTGTGATAATTGCCTTAAATTGATTTCTAGGACACCTTTTTAACCTCATTTTCCTAACCTTACTAACTGTATGTGTCATCATTCACATAAAATTCTTAAATTATCAATACATCAAATTAGAATATTATAAAACTGAATATTAAATAAAAAATATATAAAACTGTATTTACTTAGACTGTTTAATGAAGATAAAGGGTTCCAACAAAATGCATTTACACAGTAAAATTGCACTGTTGTACTTTTTTAAACAATCTAAAATATTGGAAAAATGCAATACCTTTAAAAACCGAACCACCAATAGGTGGCAGTAGTCACTGTCTTAATGAGCAAGTCACGGATTCAACCATAGATGGATTCAACCAGTTCGTTCACTGACTCGATTCATTAAAAAATGCTAAATCATTCAGTACTGAAACAACGCTGTGTTGCTCGGAGATTCAAGGAGTTTCTGCTGTTGCCTACAACTATTTCGTTTGCAAAAACGGTTGATGTGTCTAATATGTAAGTCAGTTAATATAAACTACTAGTTTATTGAACTACTGTTGTATAAAATCAATGTCACGTTTGCAATCGTAATGGTGCTTTTCTACCGCAGTATGTTTAATGCTTGTTTCTTTGTGTATGCTGTTGAGCCTATATTAGTGTTGATTTTCTGTGAGTTAGGTTGCCTGCACCAGCTTGATACTGTCTGTTTTCAGTCATCTTAAGTAATAAAATCAGAATTATGCTCACCAAAGTTTCGTTGCTGCGCTAGTTATTGTTTGTCATTGATGTCCGGTCGGGCCAGTAAAATACTCGTTCACTTGAGTCCCTTTCATAAAATCCACTGGTCCCGGACAAGCGTTAATGTCGAGTAGTAACCGAGTGTGATCGCTCACTCAAGTCACATGACATGACATGCAATTGGAAAATACTAACTTTAGAATATAATATTTAGAACAAAAGTTCATCATTACTGATACAATTTAATCAAATGAGATCAAATAAAGATGTTTGAATTGGTTAAATTAGTTAGAGACAAGTGATGTCAACCTCAACAATTGGGCAGCAAGGGGCGTGACAGTACCGCGGTACGCCACGAGTTTCGCGATACGTATCGTGGTTGGTGTATCGCGATATTTCGGTTCGGTTTGTAATATCGTTACACCCCTACTAAATATGTATAAATTAAATAACTACCTAATTAAAATGACAAAACTAAAACACACTGAATCCTTTTATGCGCTTTGAAGAACTGTACCGGTCTTATTCTTCTCGTCGGACATAAAAATATATAGCATGCCAGCCAATACCTCAGTGTGCCTAGTTTTTAACATGTCCACATGCTGTACGGATAGGCAGGACCGCTGCCTGTTAACTCTTAGATCTGCAAAAAAAACACCATCACAAAAACCCTTTCAATTTGCGGTTCGGGACTTCCATCCACTGTCATATGCGTGTGGAGAAGCGCGTGTTTTACAGCGTTCAGCAATAGCCAATCACAGACATGTATGTTGATTTGATTATCACTGTGGCCAATCAGAGGAGGCTATGTTACAATCCACTCACCAACCAAAGTGCCGGTTTCAGTTTTGCTGATTTCTACACTTTCGCGAACTCTCTTATTAAAACAAAGAAAGTGTTGGCATTATATAAATAAGAGATTAATTGTACAGTGTAAAGGTTATTTTATTACTTTTTAATAACTTTATGAGATTGAGATGAACTACTCTAGGATGAGTGATAGCTTTCCAGTGATTGTAACGGGAGCGCCTATTGCGCACTTTCTAGAGTCTAGACTATAATTCATTCAGAATTTGAATACATTCACTCACGGATTCACTCTCTGATAACCCAATAACGCCACTTGCCACTGAGTTGCATATACTACATCTGTTTACTAAGTAAAGGTGAAGCGAAATATGTCTGTACAGCCACACTGCACGTGTCGACACGTGCGCGTGAGTAAACAGATAACTTACAAATAGCATTATTTCTTTCACCATGCAGCAAACGTAAAAAAAAAAAAAAAGAACAGAAAAAAACCCTTTTAAACCGTTTAACTGATAGTAATAATCGGATAAAATTCTTACTGTCAGTTAACGGTTAAACGGTCAATATGAGCATCCCTAACTGCAAGAAATTTTTAGTTTTGGAAATCCATTTATCTTTGCTGAAACTTCCGCGTCTTTAGGAGAGCGCGGGTCATGGTTGCTTAGCAACGGCAGACGCCACTCTGCCACTCAAGTTACAGAGCGCTTTGGAAAGAAGGAGAAAGGGGCGCGCCTAGCATTTTCCACGCGTTTTTAGGCGCGACATGTGAGCGGTCCCTTAAATTCGTAGTGTTTCCGTGAGTTGTGGCAACAACTGCCAGGCACTCCCGACAAAGCACCTGTTTTTGGTCAGCAGCATCCTTTTTGTACCCAAAATACTTCCATATGACCGACGTTGCGTTTCTTTTTGCGACCAAATCTTCCATTTCGGCGCTTTTCTCCCGTCCCGCGCTCATTTCGCCATGTGCACGCAGAGACTGCATGCATGAAGTAGGTGAAGCAACGTGTGCATTGTTGTTTTTAAAGAACCTTTAAACATGAGTTAATTACTTTATTTTAGACAAATATAGACCCGTGAATAGAAAGTTTAGTGATATAGAAAGTACATTTTTAAATCAGACACACATAATTTTTTTTTTTTGCCCTGCATCGTGACTGCCACGATGTGACTATCGCGCATGCATACATCGCGATGACGATGCTGAAACGATCTATCGTGCAGCCCTAATATACACTATACCATTACATAGCTTGGAGTCAGTATACGTTTTAATTTATTTATTTGTTCATTATTTATTTATTTATTTTGGAGAAAGAAATGAGAAATGAATACTTTTATTTAGCAAGGATTCTTGTTAAAGTGATTTATATTTAACATTTATAATGTTACAAAAGATTGCTTTAAAAAATGTTGCTCTTCTGAACTTTCTATTCATCAAAGGTACCTGAAAAAATATACTCAGCTGATTTCAACATAATAACAACAAATCGATTTGAGCAGCAAATCAGAATGATTTCTGAAAGATCATGTGACTGAAGTACTGATGTTAAAATTTAGCTTTGAAATCACAGGAATAAATTACATTTTAAAATATATTAAAATAGAAAACAGTTATTTTGAATAGCAAAAACATTTTAAAATTGTACTGTTTTGCTGAACTTTGGACCAAATGCAGTCTTGGTGAGCAAAAAGAGACTTCTTTAAAAACATTATTACTGTTCAAAAACTTTTGACTGGTAGTGTAAATACACACATCTATACATTTTAAAAATCTTTATATAAAAATATAAATATTGGATTTAATTAAAATTGTATTTTAGTTATATATAACTTAGATTTTATATATCAAATAAAAAGAGAAAATCACTCAATGAATAAATTTTGTAGTTCAATAAGAATAAATCTATTCAGTGAAAACTATGCCGTTATTTTACATTTATTCAGTTTCTGTAATACTTATCTTACTGTTAAACCTACCTATAAAACGTAAAGCACTGTTTAAGTAATTTGTATCTTTTCTCTAATTTGTCCTACTGTTTGCAATTTGTTTATTTGTTCTTATTTTATTACTGTTTACTTGTCTTTTAACAATGTTTGAAATGTATAGAGGTTTTCTTGGTAGATTTATGGTGTCGTAACAAACTTATTTAATAGAATACAAGGTTAAATGGGTCAAAAACAATGAAAATAATAATTTCCACTAGGCCAGTGGGTCAGTTATGATTCAAACAAACACTTCCAAAAAAACTAACCACAATCTCTAATCACATGTTTATATAACCGCCACTGTTAAAGCATTATGCTGCTAACATATCTATCATGATAATATATACCTCAACAATACAGCAGTATCTAGCTCAAACGGCTACCGAAAAATGGGTCAGAAGCTCTGGGTAACATCCCTGGTCCCAGGCATGAGGCTACACCAAAGGAATCTTCAGTTAAAACACTAACATATTGCTCCCGATCGTGACAGGAGAAAGATCATAAAAAGGCCAATGTGCATTAAGAACATAGTCCAGGCCTGTTTTGTGCCTCCTCCCATCGCCATCTACGAGTCCAGCCATTTTGATGGCAAGAAAAGAAAAGCTACATCAAAGGGAAACTGCAGCACAAATTCGAAAGGATAATTAAGAATCGCTATAAAGGAACTGGCAAGGGAAATCAGCCAGGCTTTGCATATCTAACAGGCATAATCAGAGTGGATAAAAATACCACCAAGTCATTCTGTTTTGCTTCGGGTGCGCAGGTCAAAGGCATCCTTTCTTCTTTCCCAAGTCGTTCCCCATTGAAGCTGGCCAAGAGACAAGGAATACACAGCCAAAGCTTACTGAACCACAAGCTTCAGGGACAAACTCCTCTTCAGCATTCCCATAACATTCAAGTATTATACTCACAGGCTTGCAGATGTCATTACATTCAGACGCAGCGAAGGTGATGTCTTGTGTAAGGTACAAGAAAAATCCTTCAAAGCTATTAATCTGCCATAGCAGGTGGGCTTTCAAACCAAAACCCTTTAACAACTAATACTGAAGGGAAGCAGCCACGGCCACAAAAATGAAAGGTTTATCGAGTGCAAAGCAATAATGCCTACTCATGCACATGGCTTAATTGGTTCGGCTCCGTCTGTTCAGACAAGCCTAGTTGGGGAACATTCCGAGTGGTTAGGAGGGACGTTTATGCCTCCAGAGATGCCGTAAACGCACCTATAGGAGTAGTGAGTGAAATACGCCTTTTTAAAAAGACAAGGAAGTGGGGAAATCCATAGTGAAGACACTCTGAACTTCCTGATGAGCAAATATTTTTACTTTCAATTTCAGGCTACTGCTCAAAAAAGACAAAATCAGGTACAAAATCACCTTGAACACATGTCAGAGGTTTCTATATAACCTATGCTTAAAAGACAAAAAAAAAAATAAAAAAAAAAAAAAATTTGAAGGAGTGCTTTCTACTCAAGTTTCAACCAGATATCCTTTTGATAGAATGCAACCATGCCCTTGCATTTTGTCCTGTGCTTTTTTTATGAACTAAACCAATTATCTACTCTTAAAAATGAAGGTTACAAAATGGTGTTTTTGGTTCCACAAAGAACCTTTCTGTGAACAGTTCTTAAAAGAACTATTTAAGAACATTTTAAAAATCTAAAGAAAAAAAGAACCTTTTCTGCATTTGAAAGGTTCCATGGATGTTCAAGGTTCCTCGTGTAACCATCAATGCCAATAAAGAACCTTTATTTTTAAGAGTGTATGGGGTGAATCACAAAATTACAAACTCCAATTTAAAGCAAAAAGTATCTGAAAATCAGGCAAAGTCGAAGGTCATGACTATATATTTATTGGCTTTAAATAAAGAAAGAACTGCAAATCACACAACTTAATTGATAGAGAAGTACAGAACAACTTGATGTTAATAATATACACAGAAAACATATATTTTCACTTTTCTTGTAAAAAATGCACATTGCACATACAAATATTTACTAGTTTAAGAACATAAGCAGACTGACTTTACGTAAAATGCTTTGCTTCATGGGACTGGGTGTGGGTGCGATTCTCACATTTCTCTGGGTAATTTCACCAGGAATTCTGCTGTTAAACATGTCTATTTTAAAATTAGTTGAAATAATGCGGGCTGATGGCTTTAACTACAACCTCGAAACAACCATGTAGCTCAAAATAGGTCTGTCTTTAAAAAATATTGTTCAAAATCAATTGCCCAAGGAAAATAATGAATGAGAACTTCTGAAACAAGATTGTTGCACTCTATTATTCTTGTGAACTGATGTGACAGATTTAACCTACTAACCTGCATTTGTCAATTACAGTTAACCATTTAGCAGCCTCTTTTAGCCAAAATGATTAACAAATGAGGAAAAAATGCAAGCTCATCACACATAAACTAGTGCTTCTCCTGATCATTTACTTACCCCCATGTCATCCAAGATGTTCATGTTTTTCTTTCTTCAGTTGCAAAGAAATTAAGTTTTTTGAGGCAAACATTCCAGGATTTTTCTCCATATAGTGGACTTCAATGGTGCTCAATAGATTGAAGGTAAAAAATGAAGTTTCAGTGCAGCTTCACAGGGCTCTACATGATCCCAGAAGAGGAATAAGTGTCTTATCTAGCAAAACGATCGGTTATTTTCTAAAACAAGTTGCAATTTCTATACTTTTTAACCTCAAATGCTCATCTTGTCTAGCTCTGCAATGCGCATACATCCTCTGTACACTTCATTTTCTCCTCCAACTTCAAAATTGCCCTACATCGCTGCAGAACTCAGTATTTACAAAGTGTGAACGTGCAAAGATGATCAAATGCCCTTTACAAAAAAAAAAGTAAAACTGCAATGTAGGACAATTTTGAAGCTGGAGGAGTAAATAAGATGGAGTTTTTTGACATACCCTAACTGTCTTGAACTAGAGCTCGCAGAGTATGCATTGCAGAGCTAGACGAGAAGAGCATTTGTGGTTAAAAAGTGTATGAATATTCATTTAGTTAAGAAAATAAGTGATCGTTTCGCTAGATAAGACCCTTATTCCTCGGTTGGGATCATTTAGAGCCTTTTGAAGCTGCAATGAAACTGCATTTTTAACCTTGAACACCATTGAAGTCCACTATATGGAGAAAAATCCTGGAATGTTTTCCTCAAAAATCTTAATTTCTTTGCGACTGAAGAAAGAAAGACATTAATATCTTGGATGACAAGGGGGTGAGTAAATTATCAGTAAATTTTTATTCTGGAAGTGGAGTAATCCTTTAAGAGGATGGCAAGCATTTAATAACTCAAAGACAAACTAGTATCAACTGAGTTGAACTTAACCCTATCTGCCCTGACTATAACACTCCGGCCTTGTTATGTTTCTATTGTGTGATGTATGATTTTATTCCAAGTCTTAAAATGAAGCCAATAATGATGTACAGTACAAACAGGCAATTGTGAAACAACTCAAAAACAAAACACATTCACAGCAATTAAAAAATAATTATGGCATGAGAACAACCTTTGAAAGTGAAACTATAAAGACGATTTTCCCCATTCAACTCACATTTTACTTTCCTTGTAAAAAAAAAAAAAAAGAAAAAAAAGAAAAGAAATAGAATTCTATCTTATAGACAGCACTGTTTGTGGACAGTCACACAAATGATATGTGGAAGTTAAAGAAAGAGTTCATCCCAAAAAAAGACAGGCAGAATGTTACCGACAGTCACTCTTTCATTTTCATTTTAGATGAACTAAAACTACACGTGACAAACTTATTTCCTCAAACACCTTAAAATGTTATGAACTTAATACATCAATTGTGGCTTTTCATTATCAACTTACTAAGTTAATCAAACGTTGTTTCACTTTAACTTCAAATAAATCATTACCACCTTGTCAAATCAGTAACAATTCAATTGACACTGACTGGGTTTCAAAACCTACTGAGCTGTTTACAAAGACAGCATTTTTAGCCACAACAGGCAGCATCAAACGAATCTATAATGTATTCAAAAAAGCTATCTAGGTAGGCAGCTTACTAGTTTATGAGACAGGCAATAACTTGCACTTTCGATATTTAAATACCTTAACGTAATAAGTTAGCGAAAGGCACTTTTGCCTCACGTCTCCGGTTGTAATCAAAAGTTTTACTTGTCAAAAACAAATAGGAGGGTGGGAAGTGGCCCACTTGCTTGTGATTGAGGGGAATGTGGAATGTGGAGGTTGGCAGCTAACACTGACCGCATCTGAGGGAAAAATAAACACGTAAGCTACGTTGAAGAGCTAAAGAGCGGTGTAAAATGGTAATGTAAGATCGTGACATTTTCGCTCGGATAGGTAATCCGTCCAGCGCTGCATGCGAACTCCCCCTCGTTACATTTGCGCCCGCCGAGCTGCTGCCAGGCTAGCACGTAACGTTACCAAAGCTGTCACGGAATGCTAACAAGTTAGCCGGTTAGCGACATGTATTTAGACGCGTCCGGTAGAACCGCGTCAAATAAAACAACCATGACGTCTGAGCAAACATAATGCGGAATTAAAAATATCACGCCTCACCTTCTCCGATCAAACGTCGGCCATTCCTCTGCACAGCGACTCGCTTTAACTCCAGCCTGGCCTCCTCCTTCCCCAGCTGTGCTCATCAGCCGTTGCTATTTTTCCAGCTCTCTGCCCAACCGGAAGTGGACACGTGCGGTCTCCAGGGGACGCGCTCTGTCTCTAGAGTTTCTTGACGTGCTATCAAGGAAATCGCGCAGTCGATGCTATAGAGATCAGTGGCAAGGCTCGCCCCCTTCCCTTCGACTTTTCGGTACAAGGGTCAGGGAGTGTATGTTTAAGGATGTTAGCTTTGTTGCAATAATTTCAGTGAAGGGTATCCAGAATTCATTTCCGTGAATACCTACTAAACCACATTTTGAGGCAGGTTTATAAATCATTAAAGAAGAATAAAATCTACTTACTAATAAAGTTAAAAAAAAAAAACAAAAAAAAACTTAAAATAAAATTTTCTTAAAATTAATTTATAATTATAATAATTATAAATAATACTTACAGTAATTATTATTATTATTATTAGAATCATTACTACATATATAATTTTTTTCTTATAAATATAATAATACCATTTTAATAATGATAATAGTAATAATAATAATAATAATAATAATAATATTGTTTACTTTCATAAAGCTAATCATTATGAACGTAAAATAGAACCACAATCGAACAATACTAAATGATAACTATAATTATATATTTAACTTAGTTATTTCTATTAGAATTATTGCTACAAATGTATATGTATATATACATATAATAGTTATACATTTTAAATAATAATTATTAATATTATTAGATTACAACAAATAGATATGTTTTGAATTAATATAATAAATTATATATTTAGTAATAATGATGACAATAATATTGTTTACTTTTTCTTTTATAAATCTAATAATTATGAACGTTTAAAAGAACAACAATCGAACAATAAAAATGAAATGATAATTATAATAACTATACATTTTACTTATAATACTTACATTATTATTAGGATTATTACTACAAATGTATCTATTTTAATAAATATACTAATTATACTTTTTTAATAATAAGTATTATTAATGATAAATATTTATAATAATAAATTAAATTAATTAAATATAATAATTATGAACATAAAAGAACAGCAGTTGAACAATAAAAAATTAAATTATGATAATTAAAAATTAAATGATAAAACTTATAATAGTTATTATTATTAGAATTACTACAAATGTAGTACAATACTATGTAATGTAATTTTTTAAATAGTAATAATATATATACATACAAAAGAACAACAATAAAAATATAAATAACTATAAATAATACTTATTATAGGTATTACTATTATTAGAATTATTACTACAAAAATTATATATATGTAATGAATATAACAATTATACATTTTTAATAATATAATAATTCTTATTTATAATAATATAAATATTGTTTACTTTTTCTTTATAAATATAATAATTATGACCATATAAAAGAACAAAATTTGAAAAAAAAAAAACTAATAATTATTATTATTATTAAATACATTAATAAATTAAATAAATTAAATACAACAATATGCATTGGATTAGTAAACATTTACTGATTTCAGAATATTTTAACATGAACAATATTTATTTATTGTATTATCATTGTGATGCCTTTTAGAGAAAAATGTAAAGCAATGTAGCATATTAATTAAATGCTAGATTTTAGGCAAAAACATAGCACGTGGGAGAAGAATTGGTCTGTTACCTACTATTTGATTGGGAATGAAGTCATTCATAAGCCTTCTGCATCCTTCAGCTGGCCAGTTTCGAGCTGCTTTACTAAATCTAACAGCAGAGGGAGCCATAGGCTAAATTAACAAGCCTGAAAAAGAAGCCGTCTGTTCACATTGTTCATTAAACAACAACCGTGATTACAAAGACTAGGCTACTCATTAGATTATATATAATCGTCTTTAAAATATGAAGTAGAACAATGATAGAAATAACGTATTACATAAGCTACAGTGTTTATTATAGGTTTGTATATGTTGTTCTTAGGTACTGTAACATCCAAATTTACCTCAGTCGTCAAGACGTTATTTCAGCTGGATGCAAAGTTAGAAGAACCATGGTAAGTTTTTACAACCAAGTTTCTATTCCCTAGTTCGCCATACTGAAGCCAAAAAAACAAAACAAAACCCTGATAGCCTATGAAGAATATGTGATACAACTTTTCAGTCATAGAGCCAGCTTAGAGAGTTTAAAAAAAAAACTCCAACCCTTGTCCAACCCTCGTTTACAGTAATTTACGACCAACATTAACATTATCCCTGCTGAAAAAAACAGCATATGCTGGTTAGGTAGGTTTTGGTGCTGGGATGCTGGTTTTAGCTGGTTAATGCTGGTCCTTTGCTGGTTTATGCTGGTCATTTGCTGGTTTATGCTGGTCCTTGACCAGCAACATGACCAGCATAAACCAGCAAAGGACCAGCATTAACCAGCTAAGGACTAGCATAAACCAGCTAAAACCTACCTACTGTAACCAGCATATGCACTGTAAAAAAGTTTTCACCAGTTTCAACTTAAAAACTTAAGTTTAGCAGCTGCCTTAAGATTTTAAGTTAAATCAACTTAAGCCATTTAAATTTACAAGTTATATCAACTCATTTGTATTGTAATAAGTTAAAATGACTTGTAGTTTTAAGCTGATTTAACTTAAAAACTTAAGGCAGCTGCTGAACTTAGGTTTTCAAGTTGAATCTGGTGAAAACTTTTTACAGTGTGCTGTTTTTTTCAGCAGGGATATGATCGTCCCATGGGAAAAGAAAAGTACATTTATCAGTATCCATTTAAAAACTTTATAATTTCAGAATCATATCATGCTTCAAAAACTTTGATTCGTTTACATCTTTCATTTACATACATAGTCTCAAGGGCTACATTTAGAGGGATATATGTGACCCTGGACCACAAAACCAGTCATAAGGTAAAATTTTACAAAACTGAGATGTATAGATCACATGAAAGCTCAATAAATAAGCTTTCTATTGGTATATGGTTTGTTAGGATAGGGCAATATTTGGTCGAGATACATCTATTTGAAAATCTGGAATCTGAGGATGCAAAAAAATCAAAATACTGAGAAAATCACCTTTAAAGTTGTCCAAATTAAGTTCTTAACAATGCATATTACTAATCAAAAATTTGATTTTGATATATTTATAGTAGGAATTTTACAAAAAATCTTCATGGAACATGATCTTTACTTAATTTCCTAATGATTTTTGGCATAAAAGAAAAATAAAAATTTTTGACCCATACTATGTATTTTTTGGCTATTGCTACAAATATACCCCAGCGACTTAAGACTGGTTTTGTGGTCCAGGGTCACATATTTGGAAATGAACCAATGTATTCAAAGAGGTCTGTTTGAAATTCCACAGATGTGTTCATTTATGTGTTTATTTGCTGGAAGTAAATATTTAAACTACAAATACAGGATGCCTTTGAGCACATTTGGTGCATTCTACAATCATATCACGTTTACAGATTGGATATTGGACTGAATTACTGTCATTTACAGTTTGTCTTGAAATATTTGACATTTTGACACATATCCAAACATTTTATATGTGTTAAAATATTTACATATGCCATTTCAGTTACATGATCCTACTCCAACCAATCACAAACTGCTCTGTCCTTTTCTGTTGCTTCAAAATATTGTATTTTCTGCACTAAATATAAAATTAATGGTGGGAATTTAAACAAAAACATAATATAGTTGATGTTTTTTTTAAAGAATTCTCTTCTGCTCATCAAGCCTGCATTTATTTGATCCAAAGTATAGCAAAAGCAGTAATATTGTGAAATATTTTTACTATTTAAAATAACTCTTTTCTATTTGAATATATTTTAAAATGTAATTTATTCCTGTGATCAAAGCTAAATTTTCAGCATCATTACTCCAGTCTTCAGTGTCACATGATACTTCAGAAAAGTATGCTGATTTGCTGTTCAAAAAACATTTATTATTATTATTATCAATATTTAAAACAGTTTAGAACATTTTCATTTTCAGTATTTTTCGATGAATAGAAAGATCCGAAGATCAGCATGTATTTAAAATAAAAGCTTTTGTAACATTATACACTATTCAATTCAAAAGCTTAAAGTATATATTTTTTACTATTAATTATAGAAATTAATCTTTTTATTTCGCAAGGTTGCTTTAAATTGATCAAAAGTGATGATAATAACATTTATATTGTTACAAAAGATTTCAGTGTTCTTCTGAACTTTCTATTCATTAAAGAAACCTAAAACCTGATTCTACTCAGCTGTTTTCAACATAATAATAATAAACCATTTTGACCAGTAAGTCAGAATATTAGAATGATTTCTGAAAGATCATGTGACTGGAGTAATGATGCTAAAAAATCAGCTTTGAAATAAAAGTAAAAAATTCAATTTTAAAATATATACTTATAGAAAACTGTTATTTTAAATGTTAAATATATTTAAAAAATGTACCGTTTTTGCTGTACTTTGAATCAAATAAATGTAGGCTTGATGAGCAGAAGAGACTTATTTGAAAAACATGAAAAATCTTACTGTTCAAAAACTTTTGACTGGTAGTGTATCTAAAAAGATTCACTCTGAAGTCTCTAAAACAGCACCGCTGCAGCATAATAAGGTATTATGTTTTTTTTTTTGTGTGTGTGTGTGTGTGTGTGTGTGTGTGTGTGTGTGTGTGTGTGTGTGTGTTTTTCCACTTCAGCCGAGAAAGAATGTTATCCACAATGAGCTTTTTTCATCATCTTATTTGAGGGACAGCTTGGCCTCAGAAACAAATATCTGACCTAATCTGAGTGCAGGTGGGTGACCGGTGTAAGGAGCAAAATCGCTTTGTCATCGCACATGCTCTTGAGCGCGGCCCATGTTAAACAAGTCTCTCTTCTATTCTCTGACAGTAAGATAATTCACCCATTTTTTTTTCTCATGCTCTCTCTCTCTCCCCCATTAAAGAACCACACACACACACATACACATACACATACACATACACATACACATACACATACACATACACATACACATACACATACACATACACACAAACACAAAACATACATAGTCACAGGTATGGGGTGCTTAGAAATGGTTTTGTTGACCCCAAGGGGTGATGGTGATATTGATAACATTTTCAAACAGTCTCGCTCATCAAAGGGTTTCCTGTTGAAGTTGTAATCTTCCTTGAAATAGGGCTTTGTTAGCCATCGCGCCATTCACTTGACCGAGAATTCCTCGGCAGTAAGCTAATGGGGATGATTTTGACTGGGGTCGGCGTTGGGGATCAGAGCTGGGGACCCGATCGGGGTGGCCCTGGAGCTCAGAGGTGCCTTGCGACGATTTGTAGCCCAGGTGACTTTGCAAATTCCCCTCCTGCTTAAGATAGGCCTGATCATTTTCAAGACTTTCCCAAGTCTGTGTATCAGGGATCAAAAACAGCTAATTAAGTATGCGATTAAAATGCCTAGTCGACATTATTTGACTTAGAAAACACTTGGAGGCTTTGAATGAAACTAATACTTTTATTCAGTATAAGGACACATTATATTAGGTATTTCTAGTGTTACAAAAGATTTCTACTTTAGATAAATGCTGTTCTTTTCAACTATCTATTGTAAATATAACCCTCTACACACACCTTGCTTACTGATATTTACTCGCACTGATATAAAATGGCCCAGCTTTTTAAATACCTGAAAGTACTGAAAGATGGCTTGATGGAGAGTGAAACTCTGAAGCACTTAGAGACGACGGATGAAAATATATTTGTGATAAACCTAGAATTAACTTAGAATTAAACTGTAAAAAGAATTTACAGTTAAGGTCAAACGTGTACATGCACCAAAATGTTATTTATTTTACCAAAATAAGAGGGACCATATAAAATGCATGTTATTTTTTATTTAGTACTGACCTGAATAAGATTACACATTAAAGACGTTTACGAGAAAATAATAGCTGAATTTATAAAAATGACCCTGCTCAAAAGTTTACATACACTTGATTCCTTATACTGTGGTGTTTCCTGAATGATCAACAACTGCGTTTTCTTTTGTTTTTGTTTAGTTATAGTTGTCCTGAACATTTAAACTGCCTGCTGTTCTTCAGAAAAATCCTTTAGGTTCCATAAATTCTTTAGTTTTTCAGCATTGTTGTGTATTTTGAACCCTTTTCAACAATGACTGTATGATTTTGAGATCCATTCTTTCACACTGAGGACAACTGAGAGACTCATATGCAACTATTACAGATGGTTCAAATGCTCACTGATGCTCCAGAAGGAAAAACGATGCATTAAGAGCCAGGGGTTCTTTTTTTTCTGAAGAACAGCGGGCAGTTTAACTGTTCAGACAAACAGAGACTCATGAACAAATATCACACAAACCCCCCCCCC